>NC_084606.1:15918840-16137696 GCF_033807715.1 Cololabis saira | reverse complement strand
GGTATTCTCCTCATTCACTAAATGCATTAGATTTAGTTAATGTTAGTTTACATGCTGGAGCTATTTTCTCCATAATCTGCCTTTAAGTGGATTTTCTCTTCATAAACTGAACATGCAATTAGCTTTACTGTTTACGGCTAATTTTTAATTGCTGCCACTGATGAAAAAAGCAGCTTTAATTGCTTTGTGCTTGTAATGTGTTAATAAAAAACAGCCATACCGAGGCTCTCATTAGGTAAGCTCAACGACTTTCTGCCATAAATAGCAAAAAAAAAGTAAAAACTTTATGACTTAATGTTAAAAATGTGTTTAAAGACATATTATAAGCATATATTCAGTGACAGTAAAACTGTCTTTTTTCCCCTCATTACACAAAACCAGAGAGAAAATAACACAAACTGAAGACTGAATCTCTATTGAAATATTTCTGGAGATGAAATTGTGTTTATTATTTATTTATTGTAATTACTTTTTAAAGTGGTCATGAACAGATAAATGATGGTTCCTACCTTAAAGAAGTCCGCGGCCTGTGTGACCAGAGCAGAATCCAGTTCAGGTTTGGACCTGATGTAGTCGGAGTACTGCAGGAACTGCTCCCGCTTTAGATACAAAATAAAAATAAAATAAAAACAAAGAAGAAGGAAGAGGAGGATATAGAAGGATGCTGATGTAAGTTTCAATTTGAGCAAACGCACAATAAATCAGAAACAACCACCAAATGACATCTTCTGGTGAATTTAAAGATTATTATGATTCTCTCCAAAATTATGTATATTATGAATATTGCACCTGTTACTCCTGGAAGTATGTGCAGAAAAGATGCTTACCAATTTAAGGCATGTAATGAGATATAAATACAGAAATTCAGGAGAAAAAGAAGATACCTTAAACAGCGCTCTTAAAGATTCAACTTGAACAAGACGGGAACTTCATGTTATTAGTCATTCCTTTCTTTCCTAGATTTATCCGACATTGTAAAATATAACTTTATATTACACAGTTTGTGGCAAATAGCCCATATCCTTTTGGTTTGGATCATTTTCAACCCTCCATTATTAAACGGTCTCCGAACATAAGACGTCAAACTTTTTGTAAAAAAGGATGATAGAAAATGTTAAAATGGGAAATTCCCTCGGAATTCCAGCTCAGTTCTCCCACTTAAATGAATTTCTCTGATTTTTTTGATCATCTTTGTCCTTCAGAGTTAGGCCGCGAGACACTAAGTGACGGAGTTGTGCCATGTCAGAGTTTCTGATGTGGTAGTCACCCAGAGACCCTCCGTACACATATGTGGACATCACTCGTTCTTTTTTTGTCCATGTCATAATATAAAATTTCTTAAAAGGGGCCAAAAGCAACAAGAAAAAAAAAGCCCTGGGTCTTAGGAGGTTATTTGGATGCTCTCAAGCACGTGAACTGTGGCCTTTTCATAACACACCTCTTTTAAGGTGTACAGAACTGTCTTAGTATTGTAGTGCAGATATGGACGTATTTTTCAAGTTATTTTCAATTAAAAATCTGTGGAGGGTTCTTTGTTTCTTAAAAAAAACAAATTTTTTCTCAAGTTTTACTTGAGAATCTAAAAGTTTAGTTTGGGAATCTTACAGTTTTAGTCGTGATTACCACAATAACAAATCAGATCCAGTGTGTAAGAGGATAAACTGTTTGTAAACGTACGTATTTGCTGAAGCAGTCTTGCTGCAGCAGGCTCTGCACCAGCGCCCCCTCCATGGCGGGCAGCAGGCTCTGGGAGTGGAAGGCACTGAGGCTGCTCCAGTTGGGGAAGAGGGCCTCCGCCTTCCCCCTGATGGAGGCCGGCGTGTCGGAGAGCTCCAGCAGAGGCAGGTACGTCTCTTCCACCCCCCTCAGGACGGTGACGTACTGCCGCTCGGAGCTCAGCATCCTGCACCACAGCAGGTACAGCTTACTGCAGGATGGAGGGATGGGAGTCAGTCAGGGGGAGAGGAAGGAGGAAGGAGATGGACGGAGGAAAAAGTGCAAGAAAAAAGTCATCACAGAAAATCCCCCCCAAACAGGAAGTGCCACACACCTAGGGTTGTCAACCGTCCCTTGAAAAACGGAATCGTGCCGTATTTATAAACTAAAGTCTGCGTCCCGTTTAGAGCTGAAAAGGGACGCACTTTGTCCCGTATTACTGTGAGAGTCAAAAAATAGTAATAAAATGCCAATGGAAAATGGCATTGAGCTGTTGAGTTCATTTTCCTGTTTTACTAACTGTAGCCTACAGTCATGGCTTTTGAGGCACAAATATGTTTACACGTTTTCTACAGACTTTCTTTTTTATTTATTTTTTTTTTTTTAATTACATTCATTTATTTGACATATTTTCAGTTTATTTACAATTACATATTGATTTCGTTTAAGTTAAACATTTACAATGAATGAATGAATGAATTGAATGAACGAATTAATAAATGAATTATTTTATTTTCGTGTCCAGACATTTAAATGACCCATCCCTCATGGGATTACACGGACACATTAATTACATCAAAATATAACATTCCGGTGTGTGAATCACCTACTTCCAGCTACAAATAATAATAATGATAATAAGCAGCAATAAATAATAATAATAATAAATAAAATTAAAACAAAATAAAATAAAATATCCCACACTAGAAAATGAATAAAAAATACAAAAAAATAAATAAAATTCTCTTTTAATTTGTCATGTCACTCATGTTTCTCTGTTATTCGCTGACGGGTCATACAGATGTGCGAGGCTAGTGCCAACTCAGTTAGGAGAGGAGCAAGAATGCTTTTTTAAAATGATTAGATTATAATAGGTGAAAAACTAATGCTGGGGAGGGCAGGATGGAGTTGTTTTTCTACAGACTTTCTGTTTGCACTTTTGTTATTGCACTAAAAATGTGCACTATTACAGAATGGATGTTCTGCTTTCTTTCTCTTGTTTTATATTAATTTATACAATTTTAAGTTAAGCAGGACAGGTTTTTGTTTAAGATAGTTACTTATTTTATTTAGTTCATTTTGTCATTTTGTATTAAATTGAATTGCTGGATAATAATTTGTTTTCCATGTGTTCATGGCATTCAAAAAGATGGATCTAATTCAATTCCGGTTTGAGTCAAACAGTTAAAAAATCGTTTCACTCACAAAAAAAAGGCAAAAAAGATGATGATGAGTTGTCCCTTATTTATTTTTCAGGGAGTTGGCAACCCTACAGTATACACACCTCTGTGCGGTGGATCCCGCCTTCTCTGCCCCCGTCTCCCTGTCCGTTCTCCCCAGCAGGACGTGTTGCCGTGGCGACCCCGTGTGATCCACCACCTCCTTGCTGCTGACCTCCACGCCCCGGATCAACACCCCCCCTCCTCCTCCGCCCCCGCCCCAGCCAGGGAGGGCCGCCGCCATGCTGGTGGTGACCACCGGGTCGGCCAACGCCCGGCGGCCCAGCCACGACAGCGGCGAGCTGCGGCTCACGCCGCCCACCGGGGACTCGGCCGACTTGGGCGCCGCCTGGGCCCTGCGGGGGGCCAGGAGGGCCTGCAGGTCGAAGCTGGGGTGGCGCTTCCTGGGGGGCTTGGGGGGGAGCGGGGCGTCCGAGGGCTGAGGAGCGATCACAAGACAAAACGTGAGACTGGGGCAGATTTTTCAACTTTTTTAAACTTGTAATTTACACAGAGAAGCAATAGAACACCTAGAAATAAGATACACTTTTGGATGAACGAATAACAAACACTTTTAGCCCTGTCGTTTCTCTCCTACTTGTCAAATTTGAATTTTTATTCTTTTTTTTTCTTCTCAAGTAAAAGATAAAAAAAAGATATTAAAAACATTAAAGATGTCTCCCTGTTCTTATCTCACCGGGTAAAAATAACCATCTTATATTAGTTCTGAGTGTTTTATATCAGATAATATTCTAAATGTTTCATTTCACTTTTTGATTATGTTGGAAAAATGTACAGAAAAGTAAAAAGAGAGCGGGTAACCGCTGGTAACCGCTGGTAACCGCTGGTAACCACAGGATTTAAGGAGCAAAAACTCCACCCAGCTGAGAACTTCTAATCCAAAGAAGAACAGACTTCCCAAACTAATCTACCAAACTCTTCTACGCCTTTTTTGGTTTGCTTGTTTGCTCATTGTTTTTTTTGTGGCAGGATTTGAAGTTGATATTTCTCAGCTGGATCGGAGGGTGTCGAAGAGAGAATTAAAAACTAAAGTCCCCAGGAGAAACCTGCTAATATACGAGGGACGTTTGGACCCATCAATAAGAATGGAAATCATCTAAAGTCTCTTTATTAGCTGATTTTGTTGATTTATTTTTATTTTAAAGCAGGTAATACACATACACATCCTACCTGCTTTTTTTGCACTTTTTTTTTCCTTCTGGTGCGTCATTACTTTTATTTTGATTCCACTGTATATACTGTTTATATTTTGTAATTATATATTTCTTACTTTATTTTATCCTTCTTTAGCTGCATGTGTGTGTTGTGTGTACTACTGCTGCACAAAGCGAATTGCTCCACTCAGGGATGAATAAAGGACAATCTAATATAATCTAATCTAATCTAAGTAAATTTGAAAAAAAAAATCTGTATCTGGAATAGATTTTTGTCGATATGACACGATTTCAATGTTTTTAAACTTGCAACCACCACAGAAAAGCAACAGAACATCTAGAAATAATATAAACTATTGGATGAATGAATAAGAAACACTTAATTCATGAATTATTCTTTTTTTTCAAGTTCCTTTTTCCAATTCATTAATCTAATCGAATCTAATTTAAGTAAATTTGAAAAAAATCTGTATCTGCAGTAGGTTCTGAAAAGATCAAATGGATTCTAGTCTTGTATTTCGATCATAAACCTCCAATTCTACTCTATTATTCCTGATTCTGTTCATTTTTTGGAAAACGATGTCAGTTCCTGTAGAGATCCAAAAGAGACCGACCAAGTCATGAACTCACACTCTTCTTGGCTGGATTGAGAAGGTTCTGCAGGAACTTCCCTCCTCCTCCGGCTCCCCCTCCCCCTCCTCCCGCCGCCGCCTCCTTCTTGCTCCCCTTCTCCTCCCCGATCTTGAGCGTGGAGCAGGTCTGCGGCCGGAACAGCGATGCCAGGGACCCCCAGGACTGCAGGTCGCCCTCCCCTCCGCCGGCGCCCAGCCCCCAGTCGCCCTCTCCCTCGGGGCCCATCAGGTCCCACAGGCTGCTGGCCGACGGGGTCTTGGCCTTCCCCTGGTTCTGGTTCTGCGTCCGGTCGGACTGGAGGAACCGGGGCTTGACCTGGGCCACGGTCCGCTGGTAGCGCTCCACCGTCTGCGTCCACAGGTCCAGGAGCGCCCCGCCGCCCAGCTCCAGGGCCAAGGAACGGGCGTCCTGGAAGCGCGACGGGGGGATCGGGGGGAGGGAGGCGAGCGGGCAGGCCGAGGAGGGGGACGGAGAACCGGAGGAGGAGGTGGAGGAGACGGCATCGCACCACTGGGTGGCCTGGAACGTAAATGTAAATGTACTTTATTTTTATGGCCCTTTACAGCCACCTCTAGGTGAGCCAAAGTGCTTTACAGAATAAAACATACAGAAATACAACATACAATCATAAGACAGAGCAACAAAATATCCATCCATCCATTTTCTATACCCGCTTCATCCTTTGCAGGGTTACATAGGTTGCCACCTTTTAGAAATAGAAATAAGGGACGCTCTGATTTCAGCAGCGCAGGAGCCACAACAAAAGCCCCAAAACTTCTAAACTGAATACAAATGTGTTTATTTTATATGAAAAAACAAAATGCTTTGATTTAAAGTTTAAAGTGCTTTAATAGCATTGAACTTTCATGACTGTAGAGACAGACAACCATACTAACAACTGAAATATCCTCCTATGTATGTATGTCCACATCAGCCCAGATGTAGAATATAGATACAGGTGAAGAATATGGTGTAAAAGTTAATTTATTTCAATAATTCAACTAGAATATGGTGTAAAAGTTAATTTATTTCAATAATTAAACTAGAATATGGTGTAAAAGTTAATTTATTTCAATAATTCAACTAGAATATGGTGTAAAAGTTAATTTATTTCAATAATTCAACTAGAATATGGTGTAAAAGTTAATTTATTTCAATAATTCAACTAGAATATGGTGTAAAAGTTAACTTATTTCAATAATTCAACTAGAATATGGTGTAAAAGTTAACTTTTTTCAATAATTCAACTAGAATATGGTGTAAAAGTTAATTCATTTCAATAATTCAACTAGAATATGGTGTAAAGGTTAACTTATTTCAATAATTAAACTAGAATATGGTGTAAAAGTTAATTTATTTCAATAATTCAACTAGAATATGGTGTAAAAGTTAATTTATTTCAATAATTCAACTAGAATATGGTGTAAAAGTTAATTTATTTCAATAATTAAACTAGAATATGGTGTAAAAGTTAATTTATTTCAATAATTCAACTAGAATATGGTGTAAAAGTTAATTTATTTCAATAATTCAACTAGAATATGGTGTAAAAGTTAATTTATTTCAATAATACAACTAGAATGTGGTGTAAAAGTTAATTTATTTCAATAATGCAACTAGAATATGGTGTAAAAGTTAATTTATTTCAATAATTCAACTAGAATATGGTGTAAAAGTTAATTTATTTCAATAATTCAACTAGAATATGGTGTAAATGTTAATTTATTTCAATAATTCAACTAGAATATGGTGTAAAAGTTAACTTATTTCAATAATTCAACTAGAATATGGTGTAAAAGTTAACTTATTTCAATAATTCAACTAGAATATGGTGTAAAAGTTAATTCATTTCAATAATTCAACTAGAATATGGTGTAAAGGTTAACTTATTTCAATAATTAAACTAGAATATGGTGTAAAAGTTAATTTATTTCAATAATTCAACTAGAATATGGTGTAAAAGTTAACTTATTTCAATAATTCAACTAGAATATGGTGTAAAAGTTAATTTATTTCAATAATTCAACTAGAATATGGTGTAAAAGTTCATTTATTTCAATAATTCAACTAGAATATTGTGTAAAAGTTAATGAAAATACGGTACAAATCGTGTCCCGTATTAGTTCAACACGGGACGCAACATTTTTTTCTCAAATAAAGGACAATTCCGTATTTTACGGGACGGGTGGAAACCCTAGCTACTTAGTCTGCTGGAGCCTATCCAGGCTAATTACAGACGAGAGGCAGGGGTTACACCCTGGACAGGTCGCCAGTCCATCGCAGCGCCACATATACAGACAAACAACCAGACACACTCACATTCACACCTACGGGGAATTTAGAATCATCAATTAACCTACTACGCATGTTTTTGGACTGTGGGAGGAAGCCGGAGTACCCGGAGGGAACCCACGCAAGCACGGGGAGAACATGCAAACTCCACACAGAAAGACCACGCCGGGCCAGGAAGTCGAACCGGGGACCTTCTTGCTGTGAGGCAGCAGTGCTAAAAACCAAGTCACCGTGCTGCCCGGTATTAAAAGCCATTCTAAATAAATAGGTTTTAAGCCTTGATTTAGAAAGGCCCAGGTCAGAGATGGTGCGTGAGTTGCAGGGGAGCTTGTTCCAATTGAAAAGGCTCGGCCACCCCAGCGCTTGAACTTTGACCTGGGCACCTCCAACAACAGTTGGTTTGAGGATCTCAACGGCCTGCCATGCTCACGCACCGTTAAAAGCTCAGATAAATGGGGTGGGGCAAGGCCGTTGAGGGCTTTAAAAACAAACATTAAAAGTTTAAAATCAATTCTAAAATGGACAGGAAGCCAATGGAGTGAATAGAGGACCGGAGTCATGTGCTCATGTCTTTTAGTGTTAGTTAAAAGACGGGCAGCTGCATTCTGCACTACTTGAAGGCGGCCAATAAAGGACTTGGAGACGACAACATATACCGTATTTTCTGGACTATAAGCTGCACCTGTATATAAGCCGCACCCGATCTATTTTAAAAAAAAACAATATAAAAGATATACAAGCCGCACCTGTATATAAGCCGCACCCACTTTTATTTAAAAAAAAAAAAAAGATATTCAAGCTGCAGATATTTATGTTGTTAGATTAGATATTTACTACATGTACAGAAGGATTTTGAACTGTAAATGATGTACATGTTTGTACCTAAATAGATCCTTTCCTAACAGTGTCTTTTAACACGGCAGCAACTTTACTGATTAAAACGGGACAGAACCAAGAGAAAATAACCGCTATTTATTTATCTATTTATCTGTTTGAAATCTGCTTCTACCTACTTCTATCTGCTAAAGAAGAAGTAGCGTATTCTTCTTTGCATTTATTTTGTCTTAGTTTTTATTCTAATTCTGATTAGCACTCCCCCTAGCGGTGGAAGAAAAATCCACAGAATAGCCGCACCTTTGTATAAGCCGCATGGTTCAAAACCTATGAAAAAAGTAGCGGCTTATAGTCCAGAAAATACGGTAGTTCATTACAATAGTCTAATCTCGAGCTGATTAGAGCGTGAACAGCTTTTTCCAGGTCGTGACGATTTAAAAAAGATTTCACTTTGGCTAGGAGGGGTAACTGATAAAAACATTATCAACTTGTCTGTCAAATTTGAAAAAACTACCAAAAATCACACCCAGATTTCTGACATAAGGACCGAAAGAAGAGGACAAGGCGCCAAAGCTAGTCAAGCTAGTAAGTGCTTCTCTGGTTTTCTGAGCGTCACCGATTCCCTCGCGCTGCCTCACCTCGGTGAGCGTGGACAGCAGGCGCTGCGTGTTGTCCAGAGTGGTCCAGCAGTCCGACAGGCAGTGGGACATGTCTCTCAGCTTCTCCCGGACCGGAGGCAGCCGGATCTGGACCGCGCTTAGGCCGGCCCAGTTCAGCTCGCACCAGCCCTCCAAGCTGCTGAGCACCGACAGAGTCTCGCCGTGCAGCTCCTGAAAGACGCAGAGAGTCCTGTCTGTTAGGGCGTACACTTGATGCAATTGAGACGTCAGAAATGGACACATCATGAATGCCTTTGAGGGATAAACCTCCTGAATCAGCCGGTACCTACACACGTACGGTAACTACAACACTTTACGGGAGGGAGGGATTCAAACACCCTGTTCTACATTAAAAATGTATTAACACTTTTAACAACACGTGCAACTAGAGTCTTATTGGGATTTCTTATCATCTTTTCAGCCATAATTTCTTTTGCATCTGCATACATTGTCATTTTTGTTTGGGTATTTCCAATGTCAAGCCCCTCTATGTCTACACTAGACCTCACTTTAATGGTTAATATTTCCATAGCAATTATAAATAAATACAGTGATAAATGGCATCCTTGTTTAACTCCTCTTGATAGAGGCACAGACTTTGAAATATAGCCGTTATTAATAGTCTTACAGTTAGTATCGTTATACAATACTCTAACCCAATTAATTGAGGAATTTCCGTCATTTAAAAAATCGAAGCTTTTAAAGATGAAATCTAAGCTAACCTTATTAAAGGTCTTTTTCCAAAATTTAACCCAGTTTTGTTATTCAACTCATAATTTCCAATAATCTCCACCAACTGTCTGATGTTATCACCAATATTGCGACCCTGCAAGAATCCTGATTGGTCTTGATGAATAATACTCGTTCAAACTTTTTTCAATCTATAGGCTTTTGCAAGTATCTTAGCATCATAACTTTGGAGTGTTATGGGCCTCCAATTCTTGAGATTCACAGGGCGTAATAAAGAAATAAGCTCTTCTTTCTGAGAATCAGATAATATCTGGCTCTATAAGAGAAATTAAAACAAGAGAGCAGTGGTCCTTTAACCAAATCAAAACATTTTCTGATATCCATCCATCCATACCAGGTGTTTCCCTTGTTTAAATGACATTACTGCCAAAGATAGTTCGTCCTCTGTAATCAAACCCTCACATGATCGTTTCTGCATAGTACTTCATCTTCTTTCATACATTTGGGGAAAAAAAGTTTTGGGAACTAAGTGTAGATATGAGTGGAATGAAAATATCTTAGTTTTGTATTTAATTTAATATATCTGTCTGTGCACATACTTCATCTCCATTGTTCAAAATTAATTTGGAAATATTCTTTTTAGACTGATTTCTATGCTGAAGGCTCAAAAAAAGTTTTGAAAAATGTTCCCCTTTCTCCATCCACTCTATATAATTATAACTTCTTAGCAGGTGATTTTCTATTAAATCATATAATTCATCTTGTTTATTTTTCAGATCATTTAACTGATCTCTAGGGGCGTGATATTTTGGTTTTAACTGTGCGGTTGACTGTTGGAGAGATACAATACTGTTCTTAACCCTTGTGCTGTCTTTGGGTCAAAATGACCCAATTCTTCTATCCTTCTTTCTTCCTGCCATGCTCTCTCCTTCCTTCTTCCCTTCCTCTTTTCCTCCCTTTTTACCCTCCTTTACTCCTTTTTCTTCCTACCTCCATTCCGTCATTCGTTCCTTTATTACCTTCTTTGCTTTTCCTTCCTTCTTTCCTTATTTTCTCCATTCCTTCCTTCTTCCCTCCCTTCTTTCTTTCCTTTTCTCCATTCTTTCCTTCCTTCCATCTTTTCTCCCTTCCTTACTCCCTTTCCTACTTCCTTCCTTCTTTTCTCCTTTCTTCCTTACTTCCTTATTTCCTTCCTTCCATCTTTTCTCCCTTCCTCCGTTCCATCTTTTCTCCCTTCCTTACTCCCTTTCCTACTTCCTTCCTTCTTTTCTCCTTTCTCCCTTACTTCCTTCTTTCCTTCATTCCTTCTTTTTTCCCTTCACCCTCCCTTGACCCAAAGACAGCACAAGGGTTAACAAAAGGAGACACATTAAGGCCTCGACTCAAATGCTGACACGTCTCCTGAGGTCTTGAACATTTTTGTCACATTTTAGTAAAAACAGACAAAATATTCAGGCTTTGTTGGCCCTAACAAAGTGAAAAGGTCATGTCGTCTCAAAAGGTTTTAAGAATACAGTAATCCCTGGGTTTTCGCGGGGGTTACGTTCCACAAAGAACCTGTGATAGGTGAAACCTGTGAAGTAGTAACATTTTTTTTTTTTTTTACAATTATGTATTATTATACAAGGCTTCAAATCAGATCAGCATCGCCCCACCGTGACCCGAGTAATCAGATTTGAGAGCGGGAGAATTGGGAGAATCGGTGCAGAACGTTTAGTCGACATTATCGGTTTTGGAGAAAATTTGCAAAATTAAATTTGGCAAGCTGTTTTACGTACATGTACATATTAAACCGTAATGTTATTGACACACAGGAAGTGAAGAAGCGGGGAAACTGTTTAGCCAATCAGAATGCAGAACACAATGCACAATTCAAATCCGTGAAGCAGCGAGACGTAAAAAGTAAACTGCGTCATAGGGATTACTGTATAGTATTTTTAAGCACATTTTAAGCACACAAATCCTACTATAACCCCTTTACAGTAAAGGTGTGCTCATCTGGCAGTATCTTCATGCACAGAAGTACATTAAACACTGAGGAGAAACAGTTTGCACACAAACGCTGCAGAGGTTCCACATTTCTGAGGACGTCACTCACGTTGGCTGTTTCTCTGAACGTCCTGAATTTCTGCTGCTTGAGCGACAGTCTGCTGAGGGAGAGGGGGGGGTCTTTGTAGTCGTCCAGCTGGGACTGCACTTGCTCAATCTCCTTATCGCACTGAGAGACAGAGGGATGAGAGAAGAGGAGAAGCATTTTACTCTGGAACATTAAGGAGTGCACTTGAGAAGTGTTTTGTCAAACTGGAAGGAGGACGAAGGAGCGGGGTGAGTTTCAGAGGAGAGAAAATAGAGATTTCTGAGGAATCAGAAGTGGGTGGAGATAGGGTTGCCACCCGTCCCGTAAAATACGGAATTGTCCTTTATTTGAGAAAAAAATGTTGCGTCCCGTATTGAACTAATACGGGACACGATTTGTACCGTATTTTCATTAACTTTTACACCATATTCTAGTTGAATTATTGAAATAAATTAACTTTTACACCATATTCTAGTTGAATTATTGAAATAAATTAACTTTTACACCATATTCTAGTTGAATTATTGAAATAAATTAACTTTTACACCATATTCTAGTTGAATTATTGAAATAAATTAACTTTTACACCATATTCTAGTTGAATTATTGAAATAAGTTAACTTTTACACCATATTCTAGTTGAATTATTGAAATAAGTTAACTTTTACACCATATTCTAGTTGAATTATTGAAATAAATTCACTTTTACACCATATTCTAGTTGAATTATTGAAATAAATTAACTTTTACACCATATTCTTCACCTGTAGGCTATATTATACATCTGGGCTGATGTGGACATACGTAGCATAGGAGGATATTTCAGTTGCTAGTATGGTTGTCTGTCTGTACAGTCATGCAAGTTCAATGCTATTAAAGCACTTTAAACATTAAATCAAAGCATTTAGTTTTCTCATATAAAATAAACACATTTTTATTCAGTTTAGAAGTTTTGGGGCTTTTGTTTTGGCTCCTGCGCTGCTGAAATCAGGGCGTCCCTTATTTCTATTTCTGAAAGGTGGCAACCCTAGGTGGAGAGTTTCCATCGACGGTGATCTTTCCGTCCCTGAACGCACCTTCTCCAGTTTGTCCACCAGTCCCGCCAGTCGTCCCAGCGCCTCCAGGTCGCGTCCCCTCTCGTTGGAGACCTGGACCAGCCGGTGGAGGGCGTCGTCCACGCTGTCGTAGAGCTTGGAGGTGGCGGCCAGAGCGGCCCTGCAGTCCGGCGACTTGTGCGCCAGGCCGGACGAGCTGTTGGTGAGTCCGGCCAGCCAGGCCCCGCCCCTCTGCTGCAGTTCAGTCAGCCGCTGGTCGGCCAGGACGCTCGCCATGAGCTGCCGGTGCTTGTCGATGCTCTGGGGAATCGCCTGCAGAGTCATTCAGGGAAAGAAAAACCCATCATGTGACGTTAGATAACCTGTATGTTATATTATATTATTATAAGATTATTATTGATTATAATTATTGTATTAATTTATTATTGTTATTATTGCTATGACAAATGTAATTGTGATTATTATAATTGTTAGAATATTACTGTTATTACTTGCCATTATTGTTATTATTATATTATTAATTCAAATCATATCATTATCATAATTATTGTTACTTATTTTCCTTTTCTTTTCTGAATGAATACGTGTAATTTTTTATAGATCGCCATTATTACTGCTTTATTTGTTCAAGGAGGATTGTGATATTGATGACGATAGATATTTATTATTATACTTTACATTACTTATTTAATTGATTGATTGCCCCCTTCTTTTACTTTATTTATTTATTATTTATTACTTTTGCACAGACTCATATCCGGCACTTTACAAACCTCATTGTACATTTCTGTCTATACTTTTTACCTATCCTAAGTTCCTAAGTCACTTTTGTACAGACTCACCCGGCACTTTAAAACCTCATTTTGTACATTTCCGGTCTACATTTTATTTTACTGTTTATACTTTTTATTGTTTATACATTTCATTTTATTTTATCTCTTATATATTTGTTTTTATATTTGTATTGTGTTGCACCAATCCCCAAAACAAATTCCTCGTGTGAAAACTTGGCAATAAACCCTTTTCTGATTCTGATTCTGATTCTGATTTATTAGCTAATACATTAATTAACTGTTATTTTTTTATTTTATTTATTTACTTTTTTTTGGCTGCTGTCTCTCTCCTAAAATAATCATAATTCTAGAAAACCATCATGCTCACACACACCACACACGTGCTTGCATACATAAACACACACGCATGCACACACCCACACACACGGTCACAAACATTGATTTTGTTGTTTTGTACTGTTTTGTTTGTTTTCTATCTCTTTTCTAGCTCTCTCCTGTACCTGTATGCATTTATGTTTTTGTTTTGCGCACCTGTATTGTAACCTGTTTTATGAAAAAAAAAAAAAGATAACCTGTATTAGGGCTGGGAGATATGGACCAAAAGTCATATCTCGATATTTTCTAGCTAAATGGCGATACTCGATATTTATCGATATTTTTTCTGTGCCATAATAGGGGTTTCCCCCAAAGCATTATAGCATAGCATCTCTGTTAGCTTCATTTTTTTCTGAGGCAAACCCTTAAAAAAACAGTCAGTTTTAATACAAAGCCTCGTGCCAAATGTCACACAGGTACATTTATTAACAGAGGTCTGCACAATATCAAAATGTATAAAACAAATGAAATAAAAATAAACTGCCTGCATATATAGAATAAATAAATGCTTCTTGAATAAAATAAAACAAATATCCCTTTCCTGCATATATAACCTAACCCTATATCAAAATCATTAAAAAAAAATATATATATATATTTTATTTAAATCGATATAAACGATATTGTCTCATACCATATCGCGTTTGAAAATATATCGATATATATTAAAATCTCGA
This sequence comes from Cololabis saira, assembly GCF_033807715.1. Taxonomy (NCBI): domain Eukaryota; kingdom Metazoa; phylum Chordata; class Actinopteri; order Beloniformes; family Belonidae; genus Cololabis; species Cololabis saira. The sequence continues at coordinate 16,123,280 of NC_084606.1, read as the reverse complement.
TATATCGCCCAGCCCTAACCTGTATGTTGTCTGGCATCGGCTCAGCCTCCATCGCCTGCAGCGCTTCTCCCAGCAGTGAGAGTGCGCTCTCACAGCGCTCCGTCAGACTCTCCAGACTCTGAAGGGATGAAAGGACGGAAAGATGAAATAAGAGATGGATTGTAGGTCAAACTGGTGTACAATAATGTTTTATTTGCAGTAGGGGTCAAAGAAGGCTCATGGGAAGGGAGGATGCTTCCAGCTGCTTGGCTGGAGCAACAGAAACTGTCAGGACAGACGTTTCAGGGTTCCTCAGAACTCCTTGAGAAGGCTTTTCGTGAATCCTCCCCGTTCATCATGGATGTCTGACAACCACATACAGCCTGCTTACTCTCATATCCTCCTTCTAGTTCAACTACTGGCTCAAACTCCAGCCCCGTATCGAGCCGCCTCATCACCCAGAACTGGTTACTGGATAGTTTTCACGCCACTTTGTAATTAGTTCAAGAACAATAACCGATATGGTTAATGATAACTTATCTTGTTGTGAACAAGAATACCAGAGAATCCTTTCAGAAATCTTTAGTAAAAGGTCAAACCTATTCATCTTTTCTGCCAATATAGAGATAAAATCAGTCTATTGAATTCAGTATAGCTGTAAAACTATTTACGATTTACTGTAACGCAGAACCATAATTCAGGCTTCACCCGCAAATCTTCACACACTCCTCAGCAGAATTTTTTCTACAAAACGGCAAGATATAAATCTACACTTTTTATACAGAATGGAGAAAACACAATAGGTTTCGAAATATCTAGCTCCAATTGGTCGTTTATATCGTTGAAAGAAAATAGAGGTTATAGTAGGCTACGTGAAAGGAGTTCTTTGTATCTGCACTTGATTGCTCTTCCTCTGGCACAGTAAAATTGAAATTGAATTGCAAGAACTGAACTTGAATTGTGAGAACTGAATGTAGATTCAGTTTTTCAATGCAATGATTCAAATTAAACAATACAAATTCAAATTATGTGATTCAGATTCAGTTTTTTAATGCAATTATTCAAGTTGAGCAATTCAAATTCAAATATAAATTATTCAAATTCAGTTTCTAGTGGCACATATTTCTGCCCATATAAAACATCTTAAATGTTATTTCTCTCTTTTTTATGTACTTTTCCTCCATTGTACTTTATAAAAAAGCTCAATGACACTGGAAGGCGACTGAAATGCACACCCAAGTCGATGAACGTGGTAAAGCGGTTGTACATAATGGAATATATTAGGGCAGAGAGATGGAAACAGGTGAAGGACCGGTACTAAGTGAATGTAAACAGACGGAGCGACGGCTCCTCACCAGTCTGAAAGCCAGCCACTCCGAGTGACAGTGGCTGAAGTCTCCGTCCAGCTCCTCGGGCAGCTGCTGCTTATCCACATACTGCTGAAGGACCGCTGTTCCCTGCACCGTGTGGGTCTGGAGACAAGAGTCAGAGGAAAACAACAACAACAGTGAGCAAGGACATGTTTAAAACTCATGAGAACTTCCAAAAGGTTGGAAAAAAGAAACAGTTTATCGTGCAGAAGCCTTGAAGTGCACTGATTCCTCAAGACTGACGTGGATTAAAACTTATATCCTACCAATACTTGATTTTTGAAGCGGAATCAAAACCATTTTACCAAGAAGTTGGTTTACTGCCGTTCTCGTACTGTGAATACAAACTGGGAGGGGTTTTTATTCTTTTATTTCTTGACATGCAAACATTCAAAGCTGCCAGGCTGAAACACAAACCACATGTGATGCAGACTTTGTCGTCGGCATGGAAATTCTTTGCTGACTGATGCAAAACAATGTGCTGATTTACAGTGTAAATGTTCAAGAAAAATGCAAGGTGAAATCAGTACACTTGAATGCATCTGCAACCAATCACAGATTTTGGTAAGTAATAGAGATTTCTATTTGATTTATTTGAGAAAACATCATTTTTTAAATATTCATTCATGCATTAAATCATTTTTCTTTTGACAATCCTGCAGAAGCTGCACACGGGTTAGCATTTGTAAATAAATAATGAATAAAAGGAACTAAATAACAAAACACAATAGCACTGTGGTCATGTGATCTGCATAAGGTCACCTCTGCTCCTTGGAGATTAGTGGAAAGTGTCTCCTGCTGCTCTCCCACTAGAACCAGCACAGAGCCGAGACCGTCAGGAACCAGCACCTGGAACGCACGCAGGAGCGTTTACACGCGTGCATGTCTGAGCTACTAGCACATCTGCGTGCTAAATTACAGCACACGGGGAAATATGTGGCCCGTTTGTCTTAACAAGTCTTTTTTTCCCGACTCACCTGGAACAGTTTAAGGGCAGACAGGCAGAGAGCAGATGGCGGTGAGCATCTGCTGTCCATTAACACCGTCAGACCTTTTTCTTTGGCTGCAGGCCTGATGAAGGTGGATATCAGGTTAAAACACAGAAGAACTTTAAAGCGATGCGCCGTCCAGTCGCCGGCGTTTGATTCAGGAATTTTCCCCAAACTGTACTTGTTATCTTATCATCTCTTTCAAAAGCTGAAATGAAACTTCAGCAACAAACACGGCTGCGAGTACCAGACAGCAGTGCGGCATTAGTGCCAGCTATTCTGGCAAGGCTGGTACCTTTTTTTTGTTAAACTGGCTCCAGTTTATTTCTCTCAGCTTCTGGCACATTCTGCTTTAACCTACCCGTACCACGTGAAGTGACTGGTGGAGTCACCAAAAATAGAAGCAGATGAAGTAAAAAAAATCACTTTGGCTATAGTCTGAGAGCAAATGACACGGATATAAATAATCCAGAAAATAGGCTAATCACAGATTTTTGAAAAGAGCAGAAGGAAAGTCAGAGACCACCAGATGGGAATTATTTATATGAAAGGAGATGCTCACTGCAAAGTTCCCTTTGTTTACTTTTGTTAAAATCGCTAAACCCATCTTTGAAAAAGTTGAGATGGTATAGGAGAAAAACAAAAAGAGCATTTTTCGTGCAAAGTTCATTTAATCTTACATCCTGCAGACCTGCAACAGATTTAAATAATAGATTTTTTTATTTCTCACTTTATAATGTTGTGTCCTGCTACAACACTGAATTTGACTATATCGAGCAACAAAGCGTTACTTGGTATAAAAGCAGCTCTGATTACAGTCGCAGGCTAACAAATACCTGATGTAAGATCTGTTCTTATGTCTTTGTTTTCTTTATTTAAAAAGAATCATACACCTTGTAAAGAATCTCCTACAATCCTTGAATGGATTGAAATAGTTAATGACATCTACAATATGGAACGATTGACTTTTTCTTTGAGACATGCTACCAAGAAAGGTGAAAAATACTGGGAAAAATGGAAGTCATATTTGAACCTAAAATGATTTTCTGTATATGTGTTTGGTAGAAGAAATATGCCATTGTTTTTGTATTTCCCCTCTGCACAAAAAGAATGGACTTTTGAGTTATGTAAGAATGGGAGACATCTTCCATCTTCCTACGGAACGCTTAAGATCTACAAGAAAAGAGTAAAGGATTTAAAATCCTCTAGCAACCTGCACACATGGACACTAAGGACCCAGTATATTTTGATAAAAATGTAACCCGGACCCATCCAATCTTGTTTTAACAACATGCATTTCTATACACCTGTGATGACCCTGTCTTATGTTTTGTTTTTGTTGAAAAACTAAATAAAAATAAAATAAAAAAAAAAAAAGAATCATACACCTGCAATGAAGGAATCGACGTACTGTAGATGTTAATAACTGAAATGAAGTTAAAAAGAGAGTGAATTATCTTGTGTTCATACAGAACGGTGCATTAGTCTTAGGCACATCTAGTCTAATGCAGCAGGATATGAAGTTAAAGCTGCTAGTGGAGATAAAGGGTGATACTCTGATCTGGGTCTGTGATGTAACAGCACCCTGTAGATCTGAACACGTCAACTATAGATGTATTTTTTTTCAGACATCAGCTGCTCCGATGTGTCTCCAGTTTTTCATTTTGCAGTTATTTCAATTATACAAATAATCACTTCGGGGCACAGAAGACATTTTGTGTTTTTCAGCATTTGCTGTTTAAGTGAAAACATTATATAAACAAAATAATCTGACTTGTCAGCCGTGTAATTTCTGTGACTGGAGGAGGAAGGAATCAGAATTACCGAGTGATTCTGTGGTAACAGGCCAGAATCTGAGCCATCTCATCCGCGCAGACACCCTCCTGCAATGAGTCCGCCTTTGCGAGAATGAGAGCGCGCCCCAGCCTGTCCACTGTACCTGTGGTCAGTGAGCAGTATGTTAAAAAATGAAATGAAATCTACATTGTTTATTCACTTTACCAGGAGTAATCCCACTGTGGGATCCTTGGAAACAACAGACAACAACAAAGTGCAAGATAATCATTAGAAAGTGGAAAAGTCATCTTCATCGTAATCAGATTTCATTTTACAATGCAAACCTTTAGCTGTATTTACTATGGAGGATTTTTTGTGCCAAAATTAAATAAATAAATACATCATTAATTAATTAAAATGGGAATGAAATATATCATTAATTAATTAAATGTGTCATTAATTAATTAAAATTAGAATGAAATATGTCATTAATTAATTAAAATACAATTCATTTTAAGTAAAAATATATATTTATTATTTCAGCATTTAATTAATTAATGACACATTTAATTAATGATTTTGTGTTGCTGAATCATGAAATGTAAATGTAAAACTGTCAGTTTCACTCGTCAAACTCAGTGGGCGGATTCCAAACACCTCATTGGTTCCCCTGCACATCAAGTCAAGATGGGAAAGTGCAGAAATAACTCCAACAACTTCGAGTAGTTCCTCTGCTTTACACGCTACAAGCATTAAATGTGTAATTAAATGTGTCATTAATTAATTAAATGCAGTTTTACATTTCATGATTCACACGCAACACGAAATCATGTCATTAATTAATTAAATGCTGAAATAATAAATATATATTTTTACTTAAAATGAATTGTATTTTAATTAATTAATGACATATTTAATTCTAATTGTAATTAATTAATGACACATTTAATTAATTAATGATATATTTCATTCCCATTTTAATTAATTAATGATGTATTTATTTATTTAATTTTGGCACAAAAAATCCTCCATAATTTACACGTAGCATCAATACTACTAAATAAGAAGGTGTTAATGTAGAAATAGCTCATGTAGTCCAAAGGGGCAGAAAGACGCTTGCCTGTCAGCTGTAGCGTCCCTGACTGGAGGAGGTCTGCGTGTACTTCCCTGAGCAGGGCGGGCTCTTTAGAGGTAACACCATTTTGTTGGTCAGGACAAGTCTCCGCTGACGCCGCCTCCTCAGTAGAGTGGTTAAAGCAAGATGGGTCAGATTGGTCATTAGAGTCAGGCAAAGATTTGATTTCTGACTCTGTTGAGAGATGAAAAAATGGTTTACAATGCCCTTGTGATGACAGGGGACTTTATAAGAGCTACTGCTGCAACACACATTTTTTTCAGACCTGTGCTGCTTTTGGTTGTGTTCCCGTTCCCTTTATGAGCTGTTGTGGGCGCTCCATCCGGTTCATCAGCCTGCTCTGTTTGTTCAGACTGCTTCTCCTCCGTAATTGGCATCTTTGGCGGAGCAGAGCAGGTGGTGGGGCTTTGTTGAGGAGCTTTACCCTGCAATTTTGAGCCCTTCTGGTTTGCTCGGCCACCAGACCTAGCCCTCCCTTTGGCGCCCTTTCCCTTCCTTTTCCTCCTAGACGCAAAGCAGAGGAGAATCTTACTAAGGTACAGCCGAAAGTCTCTTATGGCATGTAATTCACCTTGAGCAGATTTGCACTCAAGTAGGGCTGGGCGATTATACAATCTCGATTTGTGATCGCGATCAAATTAAGTTCGATCACGGTGATCAGCTGTGGGTATACTTTCTCGATCACGTGCAAAACATGCTGCAGCAAAGTGCACGACAACCAATCACAACCCGCTTTCCTGGCACCGCGCTGTCTGCATTAATTGATCAGGCGCATGACATGCCGCGGAAGTCGGTAAGGATCCAGACGGGAGACGTACGTAGCTCTGTGTTTTACGTTTATTCACCATTCCATGCATAATTCTGGTCCGTTCCTTAAAGCAGGGCTTTATTAGCACGTCCTTATTACTCAGGCTATCCACTACAGAATTTAATCAGTTTAATCAGTTCGTATTAAAAAGAAAGCCTAACCGCGTTGCAACGCGCGCCGTACGGTGCATACGGCCGCGTACCCTACGCCGTAGGCTCTGCGTTGGTGCAACGCGGGACCATAAATCAGCCTTAGTCCCTTTAGGCTAATACTGTGAGAAATAACCTCTCATAATAGCGGTGTACAGTTAATAAATGTAATAAATGCTCCTACTGCCGTTTCTGCTGGCTACTGAGTCCCCTAAGTGGCGAATGAGTTTTAACTCCTTAATTACCAACCAGCGTCAGAGTCACACAGTACACAAACTGTGATGTTAGAGAGGCACCTTTTGGTCAATTTAAGCAACAGCATCGCCAGCTGCTTGACAGTGGCTCAACTCATATTAGTTTACTGGTTTTGTTGTTAAAAATGTCATTGCAATTTTATCTATGCAATTGTGAAAAAAAATGGCAAAATAAATGAAAAACTGTGAACAACCGCATGTTTTGGTTGGTTTACATTTTAAATGATCATGAAAATTTTTTTTGTCTGCTTAAACTACTTGAAACTTTTTTAAACTGCTTAAAACTACCTGTTTGTTGTGCCATTTTCTATATGGCTCTTGTTAAAACATGCTATTTGCTTTATTTGTTAATAGAAAAAAAAACTAATCTCTGGTTTCTTTCTATTTTATTCCAGAAGGGAGGGGGGGATCTTCTGATTTTAAAAATCGTGATTAAAAATCGAGATCGTTCAATATGGGAAAAAAAATCGTGATCACTTTTTTTGCCATATCGCCCAGCCCTACACTCAAGTGTTATGAATCAGTTTTGTACGTTCTTAAAGAAGTGTGAAAGAAATACACAAGATATGTAGAGTGAGTGCAGCATGCCGTGGGAACCATTTCTGTACCTTGGTGCTCTGAATCCTGCCGTTTTAACTTCTTTCCCTCGAGGACACACTCTGTCCTCAGTCTTTCCTTCGTCCCTTTCGCTTGAGACCTCTGGCTTGGACGTACTCTTCATTTTAGACCGAGTGTTGGAAATGTCTTCCCCTTTAGAAACTCCAGGGAATGGCCTCTCTGGTGCGTCTGACGTCGGGGTGACAGCATCACTGTCTCCGCTCAGTGGTTTATCAGTGTCCTCAAAAACAGAGTCTGAGTGAGATCCATGATCCGAGTGGCCCTCTGAAACAGGCCCGACTTTGTGGTTTGTTAAGTCAAAGACGTCATTAGTGACTACGCTGTCGCTGCTCGGGGAGTCTTTACTCCTGTGGTCATCTCTGGAAGGCTGTGCAAAGCCATTGCTGTCTCTCTCTCTGCCCACCCCAGGCCTCCTCTCTTTGAATGGACCATCAAAATAAATCCCATGGCTTTCATGTCCTTCAGAGCCTCTGATTGTTTTATCTCCTTCATCTGAGTCCTGGACCGAGGAGGAGTAAGACCGTCTTCCTCTGTTAAGCCCTGCAACTCCTGATGGAGGCTTTGGTGGTACCACGCCATCCTTGTGGGCCACCGCGTCTCCTTTAGCACCAAAAATCCCCCGAAAGCTTCCGGACCTTTCTGTTTTCCCATAACCCCAAACTTTCCCTTTGCGAACTTTGATGGCCTTACCTCTCTTGCACAGAGGCAAGGTTTTGGTCTTACATATCCCATGCATCTCCAGGTACCTCTGCCTTGGATCAACCCTTCCCTCGGGGCCACTTCTGGGCTCCAGAAGCTCCACATAATCTCCATCGAGTTGAGGCTGTCTCGCAGTCCGCCCAAGGCCATCTTCGCTACGCCTCCGTTGGAGCGCAGGGTCTGAGTCCAAGCCGTCTGGTGGTAGATCATCATCTTCTTCATCCCAGGACCAGGAGTCCGGTTCCCCTGAGGATGAACCACCCCAGCCCCCGAGGCTGCTGCTCCCCTCACTGGGAAGGCGCTTGGTCATCAGGCCCTTGCCGTCTGCCATGAGGCCTAACTCCTCTGATGGGTCATGGATGAACTTCGGGTAGACAACCTCTTTCCATGGAAGTCGTAGCACACCATCAGATGTGCTGACCAAGCAGGTGTCAAGTCCCCCGCCCACTGTGTGAAGATGAAAGAAGACAAAGTTTATGTTATATTGTAGGGGTGTAACGATACACTAATCTCACGATGCGGTACGATACACGATATTGACGTCACGATAACGATACGATACTATATTATAGCAGTATTTTTTTAACAACCTTGAATGAGGTAGTCATGAGGAAATTGTCTTTTATTTGAAAGACAAAATACAAAACAATGCTGTGTGTTTGCCCTATTGTTACAGTTTGTAATGCTTTATAACTGTTTAAGTTTTAACGAGAAAGCCAGGCCAACCATTTTCCACAAACTGAACTAAAAGTAAATGTCAGGTTTGCATTATGATCTTCAGTTTCATACAAGTACAAATAGTTTGCCACAAACTGAATAGTTTCTCTCATGTACGATTTGACTTTTTTCTTTTCCAGAAATTTAACAGCTAAAATTAAATAAATAAATACAAGTAAATAAATACATACAATTTTACATCATAAAAAAGTTTGATTCATGCTCACCTTATAAGTGTAAGAGGAGATTTATTTTTGTTAAGGTTATTTTGGTAATTCAGGGTTCATTATTTTATAAATATATTCTTTATATTCTGATGTAAATCAGGGACTATAATGACACTAGTCAGTTTATCTGTAGTTAATATGTTTTAGATTGGGCGGAGTGATACAGCACTAGGTGCTGTGTTGATGTTCTAAAATCCTACACTGTTGAGGGACATTAAAGTACACTGGAACTCAGCAGAAGTTGTCCCGTTGTTGTGTTTATCCTACTCACCACCCCAAAAAGGTTTAATTTAATAAGGTAAGGCTTAACTCTACACCAGACTTAAATAAGTAAAGGTTCAGACCTCAAAACGGGACTGCAAAACGGGACTAGTTTCTTCTGAGCGGAGGAAGATTTTGGTCCGCGCGGTCCGGCCGCGGTCCGGTCGGATGTGCGTTACTAGTCAAAACAATAGATTAATATTAATAACCCAATATCGCGATACACTTTGTCACCTCCACGACACGTATTGTGACATTTTTGTATCGCAAAATTTCGTGGCACGATATATTGTTACGCCCCTAATATATTGAAATGTTTGTTGATTGTACTGAACATTGAGCAACAATATCTTCCTACTTCCACTGTTAGCTACTGTAGGTGGTAAAAAACATCACCCTATCACTTTAGTCTTCCTGTCACCCACTCTGTTGCTCTGCATGTTGCCTCTTGAAACACAGCACTTATGTACAAGTTTCAAGTACATAAAAGTGCAGTTTAAGAGGGTGCACGTGCAACATACTAAGAGAATGATGCGGTTGCTCGGCAGCAAAGCATCCAGGGCTTATTTTAGAAAACAGGTTCAGTAAAGAGTAAACAAACCCTGAGATGAGAAACTGAGTTTCTGGTTTCAAAATTAAGGTTAAGTGGTAATTCATTCAACTCTGAGTGTGTTGAATCTGGGTTAAACACATACACCAGGGCTTCGACTGCAATAGATCATGGTCCGCATGGATCACTCCTCGATCTATCGCATGTCATACGATTGATAATTCTGACCAAAAACTGGCATTGCAAGTGGATTGCAATGAGAGAGCAAATCATCATCAGTTGCCACAAGACATCCAGAAGTTGTTTCAAATAAAAGAAAATAAACACAATCTCAGGGGAATATGTAATTTTAAAAAACAACATGTACGAACAAACATCAAAACCCATTGTGTATCAGTGAAGGGAGTCAAATTGTGGAATAACTGTAAAGATGAAATGAAATCATGCAAATCACTAAGTAAGTTTAAACAAATCTTTAAAAACACTACTCTTTATGGATACAAAATGGAAATGGACACATGAACTGACAACCAATGACCAAAGTGCCTTGCTCAGCTGAACCATTTTTTCTTTTCTTTTATGCTTTTCTTTTTGAAGTTGTGTGAAATGAAGAAACGGTAAAAACAGAACATTAGAAGGGGTAGGACTAGAAAAGTTTTTTGAAATTTCATCCTACACCCTTTCAGGAAATATTTATTTACATATAGATTTGTCTCTTTAATTTGCTTTGTTTTGCTTATGGTTTTCTTTGTTGTTCTTTGTTTTTTTTTTTTTTTTTTTTCGGTATATACATTTTATGCATTCTGATTATTTTGTTTTTGTTTTAACCTGTTTGAATAAATAAATAAATGAAATGAAATGAAATGATTGCTCTGGGTAAGATAGCAAGTGGTAGCAGCAAACATGCAGGAAATGCAAACATCTGGAAAGTCCCCAGTATGGGAGCACATTTACCTGCAGTCAATAATGAACCAACTTATACCCTTTTTCCACCAAACCGGTTCCAGGACTGGTTCTGGGCCAGTGCTGAGTTTGGAACCGGGCTTTCTGTTCCCACTTACAAAGAACTGGCTCCGGGCCAGAAAAAGAATCGGTTCTCAACTGGTTCGCAAGTTGAATGAGTTGTGAACCAGCACCAGCACTGGTCCGGAACCAGCTCTGTAACCGGTTTGGTGGAAAAGGGGTAACATTGTTACATTTCTGGATGCCTTTGGAAGAGGTTACAGCATGCAAAACAAATAAGCATCACGCCTCTTCATTGCACTTTTTTTTTAAGTACTGTAGTTTATCTAAAATGTTTAAAAAAGAAAGAGGTATAATACCTGACAATCTTGTTCACTTTTAAAGTGACAGCAAAATAGTATTAAAAAAAATCCCACCCTTTTCTTTTTGAAACATTACCGAGTCTTTGCTCCAAAACTGTGATATGATCCAAACCTCGAGGTTTGTGCTCCGTAACAACCCTAACCGCGTCTAAGAAAGACTGTCATCAATAGAGCTCTGGTATTGTGATTTACCATGGCAACCCCCACTAAACATAAGAGATCCATGAACGCTCTAACAAGACTCATTGGGATAAGCCAAATAATTTATTTGGAGCCTTAATACACTTTCCTGGCGCAAATGTAGCTCAGTTCTAACCAGTGCAATCACTTTGTCAATTCATCAAATAAAATCAAATGTCTAAGAAAGTTAAACTTGTGACTCGAGACAGAGAGGAACTTGAGGTCTAAGAAACAAAACCAGGTTATTTCCTGCAACCATGGCAACAGATTCAAAGTATGAGTTGCATCAGTTTCACTGTCAGAAAGGGAAAACTCTGACTTTTCCCTCATTTCAGGTTCAATATGTGAAATAGGCCCCTGGCAATCTACACATTGTTATAATGATAACATTATCAAAAGAGGTCTCACCAATCCTGTTCATTCATTTATTTTCATCTCCAGCAGCAGCTGTTCGTCTTCAGTGGATTTTATCTTATACATTTGGATTTTTTTATTTAACTAGTCTTGCTAGCTGATTCCTACGACGGAGTATTAGGGCCAAACAAAAAAACAAAAAAAGGAAATTACGAGAATAAAGTCATAATGTAATGAGAATAAAGTCGTAAAATTACGAGAATAAAGTCATAATATTACGAGAATAAAGTCGTAAAATTACGAGAATAAAGTCATAATATTACGAGAATAAAGTCGTAAAATTACGAGAATAAAGTCATAATATTACGAGAATAAAGTTGTAATATATTATAAATAGCATCACAAGATGCTCAATATTCCTCATTTTAACACAGGGAGAAGAAGCTCTTCCTGTTAGAGTTCTCATAAATTATATTCTCATAATATTACGACTTTATTCTCGTAATTTTACGACTTTATTCTCGTAATATTACGACTTTATTCTCGTAATATTACGACTTTATTCTCATAATATTACGACTTTATTCTATTACGACTGTATTCTCGTAATGTTACGACTGTATTCTCGTAATTTTACGACTTTATTCTCATTATATTATGACTTTATTCTCGTAATTTCCAATTTTTTTGTCTTAGTTTGGCCCTAATACTCCGTCGTAGATTCCAACATAACCATCACGATTATGGAACAGCTCATGGGACGGACTGAATAAACTTGTTTCTTTAGTTTCTTAAGACATCTGTAAATCCTTTCCAGTAACATGTAGAGTGATTGAAAGTAACTATCAATAAATAAGAGTGTCAGCTTTCACTGGAGATTGATTGATTTGAAAATAGCTCACAATTCACTAAGGGTATGCTGGAGATGGATTTTTAAATCTTTTTTTTTAAGTAATATTCCCAGAAGGGGGAATGTAAATGTCAACTTATGTAAAGAGCGTGTTTTCCTGACCTTCTCGCTTGTGGCCCCGCTCCTTGTTGACGCTATGCAGCCACTCAGAGGTGAACACGAGAGGATGCTGCGACTCGGGCACTAAAACTTCCTGGACCGTGCGACCGCCAGGGGCCAAGCACTTGAGGGCCAGCCGGGGGCAGCGCGTCGAGAAGGGCACCACCTGCAGGTAGAAGTCATTACTGCGCAGAAGCCTCCAGTCCAAGGTGGAGAGCTGGACCACCACCTTCTCCCCCAGGCAGAGAGGCCAGCCGGAGTGCAGGAACAAGCAGCCCAGATACTGAGACTGAGGAAAAAGGAACAGGAAAACAGATTCAAACATACATTAGAATGATAAAGCTTTCATCCGTATCGTGACTGCAAAAAACTGCCCTTTACAATACGGTTTTCTTTCTCCACAAGCAGATCTGGGTAGTGTACACTTGTCCTCTCTCATTCACAAAGCTCGGTGGGAGCTTGTCTGCATGTCTGCGTTAACTACTGTGTTGACTAAAATGAGTTGACTTTCTAGAACCGATACCGCACAAGTCAACACTTTTTACCAGCCCGACTGGCCTGAAGCCAAAAGCCACAAACAAATGTCAGACATGTGACTCACGCAGTGTTTTCCAAACTGTAAAAAAAGAAAAAAAAAAAGAAAGGAAAACCCCCGCTTCTGTGTACCGATACAATGAGAAGGCCCTGGAGAGCTGCAGGCGGACAAAAACCTGCACATCACCAGCCGCTCATCACAACAGCCGGCCGCTGCCGCGCCGGTCCACTGTTGCACAAGAGGAAAAAACACACGAGCCGACGCTGACAGCACTGAGGAAACCAGTCTAAATTAAGCACATCAGGCCTCAATATACAGCAGAAAATTCCACATGAAAAAAAAAAATAATCTCAGGGATGGAAAACGTCTCACGGAATCCTTCATAAATCAATTAATCTGTAAAGATGAACATATCATATTTGAATCCCAGCTTAATGAAGGTGGTGTCAGATCAATGCGGCCCCTCTGAAGCTGGAGTGTAACATCATCCTGAACCTCTCCTGGCGGTTCAGTCACGTCTCGTCGGCCCTCTCCGGGCCCTCCAGACTCACAAGACGTGATTAAATTAAATTCCTTGCTCAACTCCACATCCTTCTTCCCTTTTTTCTACCTCCCTGCTCTTTATTCAACCCCCCCCTCAAGGCTCCCTCCATATCTCCTTTTGTGCACGCTCTTAAGCCGGGGCAAAGCTCCAGGCTCACCGTCTCATATCTGTCGGGTGGATATTAGCAGCAAGTGCGCATAATTGTGACTTTTTTCTCTCTTATAAAGAAAAAGTTACATCCTCTGACACACAGCACCCCGTTCCACCCCACCCTCGCTTCTCCCTCCATGCACCCCTGTGTTTGCACCGTCTCTCCCACCTCCCACCCAGGGGCGCCTCCAAAAATGTTTCATAGGGGGGGCCAGATGGGGCCACTTAAATTCTTGGGGTGGACACCAAAACTAAAAGCCGTCATTACAGGATTGTATTATACTGTTGTAGTATAAGGGCTCAGAAATACTTAAAAAAACGCCTACTGATATACTTGGGTTTATTACGGAAGAGTATTAGGGCCATGCAAGAGAAAAAATATTTGAGAGGGGAAGATTCTTTTTTATTGTGCACTTCGAGAAAAAAGTCGAAATGTCGAGAAAAAAGTCGAAATGTTGAGATTAATGTTGAAATACAATTTTGTGAATAAAGTTGAAATTTCGAGAATAAAGTTGAAATACATTTCATCTTTTTTCGCAAAATTCTACTTCAACATTAATATCTACATTTCGACTTTTTCCTCGACATTTTTACTTTTTTCTCGACATTTCGACTTTTTTCTCGACACTTCGACTTTTTCCTCGACATTTTGACTTTTTTCTCGACATTTCGACTTTTTTCTCGACATTTCGCCTTTTTCCTCGACATTTCGACTTTTTTCTCGACATTTCGACTTTTTCCTCAACATTTTGACTTTTTTCTCGAAGTGCATAATGAAAAAAAAATCTTCCTCCTCTAAAATATTATTTTTATTTTTCTCCTGCCTGGCCCTAATACTCTTCCGTAGGGGTGGCCAGTGGGGAGGCCAGCAAATTTGTAGGGGGGGGCCGTGGCCACCCTTGGCCACCCCCTGGTGACGCCACTGCTCCCACCATTCCTCCATCAATCCATGACAGTCTGCAGTTCCCAACATCTTGTTTCTCTGAAGATAGTGAATGAAAGCTGTACTCATTCTCTTCATTCTCAAAATTCTCTCTATTCCCCCCCCCCCTCTCTCTGTCGTTCTTTCCCTCTCTTTCCCCCTCTCCCTCTCTCTCGCTCTCCCTCTCCTTCTGTCTGTCTCTCTCTCTCTCCCCCTCTCCCTCTTTCCCTCCCCTCACACATGGAAGGCATTACCGTGGTGACTCACAGTCCACCTCCATCCCAGGCAGCTCCGCTGAGCGACAATGAAAACACTAGTTTGATCCCGATCCCCCGCGCACGTCCCAATGTGTAAGTCGAAGGAAAACAGCGGGGGGAAATATGAGAAAGTCCTTGTGTTTGTTTTTGTGAGTGCTTCAGAGTCAAATCAAAGACACGTTGTTCCGTGTAAACATCCATGACTGGCCCGTTTTGTTTTGCGTGCAGGAAATGCAGGGGAGGGATGCGCGGACATGAATGCCTTTACACTCTGAGCTGAATGCATATTATTGACATTCACCTCTAACCATTCAAGGACACTTTGAAACTTTTTTGGGGGTCAAGGCTAAAAGTCAACTAAAGTTGTGGAGTTTCAAGTCAGCATCGAAAGTTGGAAAATGCAGATTAAATGTTTTCAAATTGACTTTGACTTAGGGCTGGGCGATATATCGAGATTTTAATATATATCGATATATTTTCAAACGCGATATGGTACGAGACAATATCGTTTATATCGATTTAAAAAAAAAAAATTATGATTTTTTTTAATGATTTTGATGTAGCTTATTTTGTGACAAATTGACTTGAATGTTTTATTTGAGATTTGCACAAATATTTTGTTATTTGCACAACTGTCAACCTCAGTGGAAAAGTCTGCCTGTTACTGTCTACATTGTATTAATTGTACAGTGTATTTTAATTTAATTGTTATGCAGGAAAGGGATATTTGTTTTATTTTATTCAAGAAGCATTTTTATTCTATATATGCAGGCAGTTTATTTTTATTTCATTTGTTTTATACATTTTGATATTGTGCAGACCTCTGTTAATAAAGGAACCTGTGTGACATTTGGCACGAGGCTTTGTATTAAAACTGACTGTTTTTTAAAGGGTTTGCCTCAGAAAAAATGAAGCTAACAGAGATGCTATGCTATAATGCTTTGGGGGAAACCCCAATTATGGCAAACAAAAAATATCGATATATATCGAGTATCGCCATTTCGCTGGAAAATATGGAGATATGACTTTTGGTCCATATCGCTCAGCCCTACTTTGACTGCTATATTTTTGTACGAATCCACACACCCAAGTTTGCATTTAAGCTCTGCAACAGGCTCCAAAGAACTCAAGAACAAAAAGTTGGCATGAGAGCAACACGGTGGCAGGGAAAACAAAGCATTTTTAAACGGTTGATGTCAACAGATTTGGCACAAAAGCAGTGTCCATGACAGTCTGAGTCTCAGGGGGACAGGCAGGGGATTTCCAGTTTGTTTACTAAAGCTGGAGAAAATCCTGAAAACATGAAAAAAAAGGTTCCTCAAAGAAAGATCAGAAGGCATTTTTTTATATTCCTGCTGACAGCAGGAGTACAAAATGTGCTTAATCTGATAATAATTTCTCATTTTCAAGTGTGAGATATTCAATCATTCACAGGATCTAGAGAAATGTCAGTGAATTAAAGAAAAGCAATTGGAAGCGCGACACCTGTGACACCTGGATGCCTGTGATCTCCGGTCCTCAGACAGCACTGCATCAGAACCCCCACTTAACACCTGAGATAACCACACGGGTGGGGGGGAGGGTGACCGAGGGGAAACTTTGTCACTGTGAAACGTAGCTACAGTCACTAATGCATCTTCAACATGTTAAGAGTTTACCGTGCAGAAAAGAGGTCCTATTTCATCCTCGTTCAGAGGTCTGTTGCCCTCTCGAAGGTGTCTGGGAAACCAACTCTGTTCAGGCAAATCAGCATGAAAGAGTTTAATTTGTAAGAATGGACACTGTGTGCTCGGTAGGGATGGGCGGTATGGACAAAAAAATGTTTTCTGGCATTTAACCCAATAACGATAAAAAAAAATACCAATACAAAAAGTGTCATCAACGGGAATATTTCTTTCTTTCAGGCTCATTTCTTTCTTTCTTTCTTTCAGGCTCATTTCTTTCTTTCAGGCTCATTTCTTTCTTTCTTTCTTTCAGGCTCATTTCTTTCTTTCTTTCTTTCTTTCTTTCTTTCTTTCTTTCTTTCTTTCTTTCTTTCTTTCTTTCTTTCTTTCTTTCTTTCTTTCTTTCTTCTTCTTTCTTTCTTTCTTTCTTTCTTTCTTTCTTTCTTTCAGGCTCATTTCTTTCTTTCTTTCTTTCTTTCTTTCTTTCTTTCTTTCTTTCTTTCTTTCTTTCTTTCTTTCTTTCTTTCTTTCTTTCTTTCTTTCTTTCTTTCTTTCTTTCTTTCAGGCTCATTTCTTTCTTTCTTTCTTTCTTTCTTTCTTTCTTTCTTTCTTTCTTTCTTTCTTTCTTTCTTTCTTTCTTTCTTTCTTTCTTTCTTTCTTTCTTTCTTTCTTTCAGGCTCATTTCTTTCTTTCTTTTCTTTCTTTCTTTCTTTCTTTCTGGCTCATTTCTTTCTTTCTTTCTTTTTTTTCTTTCTTTCTTTCAGGCTCATTTTCTTTCTTTCTTTCTTTCTTTCTTTCTTTCTTTCTTTCTTTCTTTCTTTCTTTCTTTCTTCTTTCTTTCTTTCTTTCTTTCTTCTTCTTTCTTTCTTTCTTTCAGGCTCATTTCTTTCTTCTTCTTTCTTTCTTTCTGGCTCATTTCTTTCTTTCTTTCTTTTTTTTCTTTCTTTCTTTCAGGCTCATTTCTTTCTTTCTTTCATGCTCATTTCTTTCTTTCTTTCTTTCATGCTCATTCTTTCTTTCTTTCTTTCTTTCTTTCTTTCAGGCTCATTTCTTTCTTTCTTTCATGCTCATTTCTTTCTTTCTTTCTTTTCTTTCTTTCTTTCTTTCTTTTCTTTCTTTTCTTTCTTTCTTTCTTTCTTTCTTTCTTTCTTTCTTTTCTTTCTTTCTTTCTTTCTTTCAGGCTCATTTCTTTCTTCTTTCTTTCTTTCATGCTCATTTTCTTTCTTTCTTTCTTTCTTTCTTTCTTCTTTCTTTCTTTCTTTCTTTCTTTTCTTTCTTTCTTTCTTTCTTTCTTTCTTTCTTTCTTTCTTTCTTTCTTCTTTCTTTCTTTCTTTCTTTTCTTTCTTTCTTTCTTCTTTCTTTCAGACTCATTTCTTTCTTCTTTCTTTCTTTCATGCTCATTTCTTTCTTTCTTTCTTTTCTTTCTTTTCTTGTCTTTTCCTTTCTTTCTTTCTTTCTTTCTTTCTTTCTTTTCTTTTCTTTCTTTCTTTCTTTCTTTCTTCTTTCTTTCTTTCTTTCTTTCTTTCTTTCAGGGCTCATTTCCTCAATTTATCGTTTTTACCGTGAGATGACAAATTTTTGGTTTATCGTGAACGGTAAAATATCGCCCATTCCTAGTGCTCGGGAGTAAATACCAAGGAAAAAAAAAAAACGATCCAGTCTTCAATCAGGAGCAAGTCCACAACCAGGGTCAGTGATGTTGCGATATTGCCCTCAACAATGACAATTTACACGTCTGTGAAGGCCACGTTACTGCAGCAAGGAAAAGTGCAGTACCTGTAGATTTCAGAGGAACATATGCTGCCTTGAAAAGGACATCTTTTCCAGGGATTTCCTCAGAAAAAGCAAAAGCCCCGTCTGCACAGACTGCACAAACATGACGGTGGAAGTACGCTTAGTATCACCAAGGGGAAATGAAATTGCTGCAGCGTAAATACTTACTTGGAAAGTAAATCAATTTGTAAAACATTACATCAAGGTAAAATAAACACGATGTGGGAAACCTGGATGATAAGTGTGTTTGTGTGTGTTTGTCGCCTGGCGACAACCGTGCTGAAGGTGACAAATACAGTCTCAGCAGGTTTCACATCTGGGGTGCAGAGGTGCTCCTGTTCCACCTCCCTGAAGCCTCCTCTGCAGCCCGGGTCCTCTAGCCCATCGTTAACTGGTCTTTGGAGATGTCTATCTCCTGCTTTCAAATCAACATCCCGTTGTCATGGATACAAGCGTATGAATCCTCCAGGAAGGACAGCATCCAAACCAGCGAGGAAGAATGTTTCAAAAATCATAGTTTGAGTATAAAACCTCAGTAAAACCCTCAAGATGTAAAGACAGGCACAATTGGATGAGGGCGACTATGTGTTGAGACTCAAAACCACAGAAAGAAAGAAGAAGGTTCTGGTATTAGACTGGCTTGTCGTGGCCTGTCCCGAGCAGAGAACGTGTGCAGGGCTTTGAATTGAAAAGTGGTTAAAGCTTTACTGCCCCCGACCTTGCAAGACTGAAATGCAAAAATGGATCCATATAAACATCTGAAATAATGAGGAAAATCATGAGCTACTGTTTCTACTGCTGTAAAGAAACAAAGTCAAAGTCCATTTAAAAACGGCTTTATTATTTTTATTTATTTCCATTGTCTCTATTGGAATGGGCGATATACCGACAATATACCGTCCAAAAAATTCCTCACGATTTGTCATCTCGCGGTAAAAACGATAAATTCCCTTTGATAAAGTTTTGATTTATGGTTCTGCGTTAAATCCACAACGTACGGGAAGGAAGGAAGGAAGGAAGGAAGGAAGGAAGGAAGGAAGGAAGGAAGGAAGGAAGGAAGGAAGGAAGGAAGGAAGGAAGGAAGGGAAGGAAGGAAGGAAGGAAGAGAGGGAAAAAAGAAGGAAGGAAGAAAAGGGGAGAAGGGAGAAAACAAGGAAAGGAGGAAGGAAGGGAGAAAAGAGGAAGGGAAGGAGAGAGCAGGAGGAAAGAAGGTAGGAAGGAAGGAAGGAAATGAGAAAGAAGAAAGAAAGAAAGAAAGAAAGAAAGAAGAAAGAAAGAAAGAAAGAAAGAAAGAAAGAAAGAAAGAAAGAAAGAAAGAAAGAAAGAAAGAAAGAAAGAAAGAAAGAAAGAAAGAAAGAAAAAAGGATAAATTCCCGTTGATGACGATTTGTGTAACAAACATGGCGGATCTGAGAGCGAGATAGATTTATAGTTGAAAAGGTGGAGTTGAATTGGTATTTTTTTATCGTTATCAGGATAAATGCCGGAAATTATCGTGATACATTTTTTAGTCCATACCGCCCATCCCTAGTCTCTATATCCCAACTATCTGAACCGGGCTGGATGGATGCTTGACTGAGGTCTTCGTCTAACCAGGCACTGAGGTATGAGACTGAAAACCTGTTGGATTTGGTTTTCTATCACGAGGTTCCAGGGTTTCTGGAGAAAGACAAGGGATCTCATTCGGTCTTGTCGTAAAGGGTGAAAGCGTTCTCTGACACGAACAGTATAAACGTGGCCATGTGCATGCACGGCCTCGAGCCAACGATGTCAGGTCTCCAACACCTCCTACATGCAACAACATCAAGACATTCATGTTGTCATGTTTCATACTAGTTGTTTAGTGTAAGTTTTTGTCTCTATGTAGTCATTTTTCTGCGTTTTTGCGGTTGTTTTGTGTCTTTAAATCTCATCTAAGGTGTTTGGTGTCTCCTTTGAGTTGTTTTGATACCACAGTTCAGTTCACTTGTGTCTAGTGTTGTTTTTGACGTCACCCAGCAGCAGCGGCTAAACCAGACGAAACAACTTAAAAAATGTATATCAAGGATCTTTGTTTCGTGTCATTTCATTTCGTCTCATTTTGGTCAACGAAAATTAAGACACATTTTAGCAGTTTTTATATTGTAATGTACATTTTAGTCTCGTTTTTATTCCTGTACGATATTGCATTATATATTTAATTATCGTTATCGTCACATGACCGGCATTTCCGTTGCGTCTCGTCTCGTTTTCCTCAGGTGATAAAGGTTTGTTGACGACGATATTTAGTCATAATTTTCATTGACGAAAGCAACTTTACTTGTGTCCCTTCTTGTTTTTGTGCTTGTTTTTTCTTTTGTTTCTTTACTGTTTTTGGAAGTATTAAGTCCATGCCGAATCCATATAGTAGGAATGGGTGATATTTTACCGTTCACGATATACCGTCAAAAAAAATTCCTCACGATAAGAATTTGTCATCTCGCTGTAAAAACGATAAAAAAGATGAAGGAAAGGAAGGAAGGAAGGAAGGAAGGAAGGAAGGAAGAAGGAAGGAAGGAAACAAGGAAAGAAGGAAGGAAGGAAGGAAGGAAGGAAGGAAGGAAGGAAGGAAGGAAGGAAGGAAGGAAGGAAGGAAGGAAGGAAGGAAGGAGGGAAGGAAGGGGAGAAGGAAGGGAGAGAACAGGAAGGAAGAAGGAAGGAGAGAGCAGGAGGAAAGAAGGAGAAAGGGAAAAAAGAAGGAAGGAAGGAAAGGGGAGAAGGAAGGAAGGAAGGAAGGAAGAAAGGAAGGAAGGAAGGAAGGAAGGAAGGAAGGAAGGAAGGAAGGAAGGAAGGAAGGAAGGGAGTAAACAAGGAAAGGAGGAGAAAAGAGGAAGGGAAGAAGGAAGGAGAGAGCAGGAGGAAAGGAGGAAGGAAATGAGCCTGAAAAGAAAGAAAGAAAGAAAGAAAGAAAGAAAGAAAGAAAGAAAGAAAGAAGAAAGAAAGAAAGAAAGAAAGAAAGAAAGAAAGAAAGAAAGAAAGAAAGAAATGAGCCAGAAAGAAAGAAGGATAAATTCCCGTTGATGACGTTTTTTTGTAACAAACATGGCGGATCTGAGAGCGAGATAGATTTATAGTTACAAAGATGGAGTTGAATTGGTATTTTTTTTATCGTCATTTTTATCGTTATCGGGATAAATGCCAGAAATTATCGTGATACATTTTTTAGTCCATACCGCCCATCCCTACCGGACAGTGTGGGATTATGAATGTTTTGCATCTTTTGTGGCCGTTTTAACGACTAATTCTGACCGTCACGTCAAACAAAGCTTAGGCAGAGGTTCTTCCCCGACCTCTGTGGACACCGTGGCTACGTCCAGTCCTGATTAGTCCAGATTAACTTGAGCTTTGGGATTGGACCTTTAGGGCTTGACACTATACTGGAGAAATGAGTTTGACTTGGACTTAAAGTGAAACAGTTCTAAAACCCTTATCAGAAGTAAAAACCTAACAATCGCTTTTCTCCCCGTAGTGGATCTGCGTGGGATTACTTGAGCCTAAAGTCTCATATGCAACATAAATCTTAACTAGGATTTGTATAAATCGACTTCAGACATTCCACTTATGTCTTGAGACTTACTTTAACTGCCTCGTGCATGCCATAAAACTTGGGGCTGCTCAGGTCTCGGTTGACTTCAAGTCTAACTTGGACTAGTCGGGGAAAGATTTCAACAAAAAAGAAAAGAAAAAGAGAAAGGTACACTTCTGTCCATGCAGACATGAGCATCGCCCGAGGACCACTCTCAGCACAAGTATGGAGAAGCTAACAGATTTCCCACAGTATTCCAGAGCATGTGACGGCTCATTCTGCTTCTGATTAAACAGCTATGTGTGTGTTCGCGTCTGCAGTGTGTTTACAGTTGGGGACTCACACAGGCGTGCTGCTGGAGCTTGTGCAGGAGGTGTTTGGCAGGTACGAAGTAGTCGAGGAGGTAGCGGAGACTGTCGTGTTGATAGGTTGACTCCAAAACAGAGAAGACCTGCCAAACCGATGACACAGGAGATGAAAACAAAGAACCCTCAGCCCCTCATGACCTAAAAAGCAGACTTGGTTTCAGAACACATCCAATTGATTTTGAAAGCGATCCATTTCTCCATGAATGGGCCAGTATCTTCAACTGGACAGCATGTGATTAAATATTACAGCATTTCATTTGGTTTCATCGGAGACAAAGAAAAACCTACTGGAAGCAAGTTGACAACTCGCAAGAAACCAATTAGCCAAACTCTAATAACAGAAGACGCAGAAAGGGCTACAGTCTTCAGTCAACAGCCGAAACGCCTCAGGACTTATCAGTTTAACATCTTACGGTGATAAAGCTGGACTTTTAAAACACACTTATAAATATATTCGTCCGACTGAATTCAAACAGAATCAAAATCAGGAAAAAACACCCACATGAGGCCCTGAATATGTTCGGAACATATTTATCATCCAGAACAGTTCATTAGTGAGCTAAAGTTAAATGTTTTAGAATTTAGAATGTTGGAGAACTGGTTCAGTCACTTGTTTTGGTTTGGGAAAACTCCCAAAGTCCAACAGTTAATGAGCTATCACTCCCTCAGGACAAGCTAAGCTAAGCTACAATCAAAGCTCAACTTAACTCAACTGTTTATTTTCAATGTACTCTGTCATTTAGTCTGTCTGTTCAGTAAAACGTGCACAGAAAGCACCTATCACTGACTAAGAAGCTGAAGCACTAATGGCACTTTTCCAGTAGGACCTACTCGGCACGCCTCCACTCGGTTTGGTGCTTTCCCACTAGGGGTCTAACGTGCCGAGTAGATACTTTTCCTGTATCTATTCTGCCGAGGTTCTAAGCGGCTGAGTCGGCTGTATCTGACGTCATCACAATACAGGCCACCGATTGGTCGGATCCAAAATGGATATAAATAAACTACAATTAGCACAAAATAGAGCAGCAAGAGTGGCACTTAATTGTTCATTTAGAACCAATGTGGCAAGGATGCACTATAGTTTGACATGGTTAACTGTAGAGGCCAAGTTAACATGTAGTATCATAAAGTTTTCCAGAAATGCAATGATTGAGGGGAAGCCAGATTTCTTTAGAGATCAGTTACTAAATGCTGGTCTAAAGCATAATCATAATACTAGACAGGTAAGCTTAGGTTATTTGACACTTCCAAAACAAACTTCTGATATACTTAAAAGATCTGTTATTTATAGAGCCACCCAACAATGGAACACATTACCTGCAAATATGAAAAGTATCAAAAGCAAATATTTATTCAAAAGATCTATTAAACAAAAATGTATGAGTGAGACCACACAGTTAGAATAATCAATGTTTTTGTACATGATGCTTGACAAATGTTTCTCTATTTTTATATCTCTATTTTTATATTATTGCCATTTTTAATGTACTTAGATTTAGACTGACAAGTGTCAGTTTATTTTGTATGTTGTATTGTATGTTTATGTGATGTTTTATGTGGACCCCAGGAAGATTAGCAACCACGACTGTGGAAGCTAATGGGGATCTTGGGGAGCTTGCAGCTGCTTACAGCAGCAGCCTACTTCTGCTCCAGGTGCTGAATTGTTATGGAAAAGTAACCAGGCCGAGTCGAGCCGAGCCGAGCTGAGACGAGTCAAAAGCAGCATTCCCAGGAAGTGCTTAGAGGCAATGTTTGGCTATGACTGCTGATGTTGTTTATGTTGGTATGTAATGTCACTATCTGTAGATAATATGACCATGATCAAGATTTCTGCTAGGAACATATACTGTACGTGTGCACGGTGAGGTTTACCTGGGAGAGGAGGGGTGGCGCCGTGCTCTCAAAGGGGGGATAAAGAGACGAGAGCGCCCCCTGCACGCAGTCCTCCATTGCCTCCGAACCCTAGGAGACAAGGAGATGGCAAGAAGGGGTTAATCCATAGCTCGACACCGACTGAACCCCAACGTCTGTGTTTATGTTTAACAGACAGCTGGTCTCACTTTCTGCTGACACCCACATATACAAATACACACACACACACACACACACACACACACACACTCCACTTTCAACTTCCTGTTTTATAGTCTGGGGAGTGTCAAACATTTCCTCCGAGGGCCAGCAAACTCATGAGCCCCCAGAACAAAGCAGTGTGGTAACTCCCTAACACGTGTGTGCACGTGTGCACAGATGCACGTGCACGCCCTCCGGCGTGCTGGGGAAAGCCTGGGAGGTGGAGAGCCTGCAGAGACCACGCTACACAAAGTGTTTATTTTTCTACACGGCCCGTTGACATGGCAACCTGCAACTTTTCTCCCCTTTTTTTTTTCTCCCCCTCTCTTCAGTTCCCCCTCAGACCTTCCATTTGCTTCTCTCTCTCTCTACTTCGCTCCGTTTCACCTCCATCCCTGCCCTCTTTTTCTTCCCCGACACTCCGTTGTTTTTTTTTCTTCCCTCCTCTGATGTTACACCTCCACCCAACTTCTCTGATTGTCATCTGACAACAATTATGGCTGTTTCCAGAGCGCCGTGTTGGAAAACGACAAGAACCGAGGGGGATAATCGTAAAAAAAAAAGAAAGTAAACAAATAAAAAATACAGAGAGAACAGAGTGTATGGAAAAAGAGATGAGCAAGGAGCAACAGAGAGCTGGAGGGGGTGTAGAAGAACTGGGTTCAGCAGCATTAGGAGCAGTTTTTTGGGGGGGATCTTGTTTTTGTGTGCGGATGGTATTTGGGGTTAGCCACAGATGAGAACAGAACGAGCTTTAGAAAACAGTTTTATTGTGGCTCACTTCAGTTCCAAGTATTACGTCCTGTTTGCTTTTGTATTTGACTGAAAACTGAATGACAGAAATCGTTTTTGACACCGAGGACCAGAGTTGGGTAGTAACGAGTTACATTTACTCTGTTACATTTACTTGAGTAGGTTTTGGGACAATTTGTACTTTTAGGAGTAGTTTTGAATCACTATATTTTTTACTTTTACTTGAGTAGATTTGTGAAGAAGAAACTGTTACTCCGCTACATTAGGCTACGTTGAGCTCGTTACTTTTCTTTTATCCCTTTTATCCGCGTACGCGTCAATCTCATGACATCACTGGGTGATTCTTTGGGAAAAAACTTTGTTTTTGCATGTTTTGTCACATTTACACAGACTCAAACACACACAGAGTTTCTATGAGTTCATGTTTGTTCTAGTTCTGCCTGGTTAAAAAAGAAAAGTACAAAGGCTTGAAATTTTGTGCTTAATTTATTTTTTTATTCTGTTATTATTTATTAAAGTACTTGAATTTACTTTAATATTATTTTAATTTAAGCTATTTTTTATTTTGTATTAATTTTAATTTATTTTATTGATTTAATTTACCTGAAGATGATTATTTTGTACTTTTGTCTGTTTGAATGGTTATGTTAAAAAAATAAATCAGACGTTACTCAACAGTTACTCAGTACTTGAGTGTTTTTTCACAAGGTACTTTTTTACTTTTACTCAAGTAATTATTTGGATGACTAGTTTTTACTTCTACTTGAACTATTCTGAAGTAACAGTACTTTTACTTGAGTACAATTTTTGGCTCCTCTACCCACCTCTGCCGAGGACACAGTAATTCTTTACATACGGAGGTTTACGGTTATTTGGTCCACTTCTTGAATGAAGATGTAAAACCTGGAGGGCACAAAGTCCACTTATTTCTTCGGGGGGGCTCCAGTTTAAGAGCTGCTCTGCTATAGTTGCTCAAAGTCTGTCAAGAGAAATAAAAAAAAGAAGAAAAGAGGCTCTGTTTCCTAACTACTTGGGCTGAGAAGTTAATGGCCCAAATGTTGGATTGGCTATGGGTTCAGATTGATTTATTTTTTTTTTTTCCAAAGTAACAGAGAATTTTGATGAGAGCTATACTTGGAAACATGGAGAGCGACCAACGGCATGGCTTCCATAAATGTTGCCGGAGAACACAGCTCGGTTTTCCAGTGACGGAGCACTCGGAGGTCAGGTTATTCCTTTGGCGTTCAGAGAACACAACCCCACGGGACGTCTGTATGGGAAGCACGCATAAAATCTAACTTTTAGATTTATTGCCTTGTTTTATTTTAACTATTTTCTACCTTTTCAGGTAATTGAACTCAGTAACAGGCAGAGCTGGGTAGAGGAGCCAACAATTGTACTCAAGTAAAAGTACTGTTACTTCAGAATAATATGACTCAAGTAGAAGTAAAAAGTAGTCATCCAAATAATTACTTGAGTAAAAGTAAAAAAGTACTTGGTGAAAAAACTACTCAAGTACTGAGTAACTGTTGAGTAACGTCTGATTTATTTTTTTAACACAACAATTCAAACAGACAAAAGTACAAAATAATCATCTTCAGGTAAATTAAATCAATAAAATAATAAAATAAATTAAAATTAATAAAAAATAAAAAATTAAAATAATCTTAAAGTAAATTCAAGTACTTTAATAAATAATAAAATAAAAGAATAACAGAATAAAAAAATAAATTAAGCACAAGTAGCACAAAATTTCCAGCCTTAGTACTTTTCTTTTTTAACCAGGCAAAACTAGAACAAACATGAACTCATAGAAACTCTGTGTGTGTTTGAGTCTGTGTAAATGTGACAAAACATGCAAAAACAAACATTTTTCCCAAAGAATCACTCAGTGATGTCATGAGATTGACGCATACACGGATAAAAGGGATAAAAGAAAAGTAACAGCTCAACGTAGCCTAATGTAGCGGAGTAAGAGTAACAGTTTCTTCTTCACAAATCTACTCAAGTAAAAGTAAAAAGTATAGTGATTCAAAACTACTCCTAAAAGTACAGAATTTCCCAAAACTTACTCAAGTAAATGTAATGGAGTAAACGTAACTCGTTACTACCCACCTCTGGTAACAGGTTACAGTGCAATGATGGCAGAAATAAACCGTACTCAGTGAGTCCACCGCACAGAAAGTGGCAACAAATGCTCGTAAAAGTCTTTTCAAAGTTGCATAATTTGTGTATATTCGAGAAGGTGTGTGAATGCATTGGGTACGATAATTGACAGTCTGACACACAGTGTATAGTAAAGAGTGTAGAGGTAGTAAAAAAAGGTTCATACTGCCGTCTGGCTCACTGACAAAACATACTGAGCGGAGTAAAAGCACAGCGGGGGGTTGAGGGGATTGTAAGGCGAGCCAGCAGGAACTTCCTCTTAGACGAAAGGCTTTTTGAAAGCATTCTGCACGACTCCAGCTAATTCAGCTCTTCATTAAACCTGACGTTCATTTTATGCCATCTAGGTCCACCCGCCAAAGACACAACCGTCAATGTGTAATCACACTGACTATAAATAAAAATGGATCAAAGTTTGTGCTTCATTGAGTCATTGCAGAGCCTCCGCAGTTTCAACACTTCTCACAGTCGCAACTCTGACTCCATCTGGCCCTGCAAGCGTCTTGGGATAAAATATGTATCTTGTGCCGACTGAACCAAAACTATGGTATCATTTCCACTCAGAGGGATTTAAACCGGGCATACACTGTGCGATTATCGGCTCGTTTTGAGCCGATTTTCCAGTCGTGCGACTTTTTTTTGATCGGGCCCGATTTTGACCCAATCGTTGCTCGTGCCTCGTGCAGTGTACGTGGGGTAACGACGAGAGATCAACACCTCACGACGAGCTCCCGATCAGGAATCGTGAGGTCACAAGAAAATCAAGCATGTTTGAAATCCTGGTCGCTCCTCGTGAAGGAGTCGCACAGTTGAAGCAGCTAAGACCCGATTTGCCTCATCCTTTCGCAGAGAGCATGCGCAATCTCTGATGTCACGTCAAAAACTATTATTTGCAGTTTAAGTGTTGCAAATTCACATTACAAATAATGTTTTAATAGCAAAAAAAGACAGCATTTCCACGTATGCCGCGTACCCTGCGCCGTAGGCTCTGCGTTGGTGTAACGCGGAACCATAAATCAGCCTTTAGTGTGTGCGCTGTCTGCTGTTCGGAACCCCTTTTTTTTCTCTTCTCATTTTGCTGGGACGTCGGGTTCCTCCGCCGAGACACAACTTTTGCGGTTTGCGTTCTTTGTTGTGTCAAAAAATGATGCGCAGTGCACACCCAATCAGAAACGGTACAGATATTTTGGGATTTTTTTAATATATATATATATATAATTATAAAAAAATAAAGGATCCCATAACCTTTGATCGGGTGGGCAGGACGCACGTTTGGGTTGGAACAGCCCACCCCTGCCCCAAAACCGGCCTCGAGTTCCAGTACACAGAGGTCCGACGGGAGGATTATGATCGTATAGTGTGAGCAGACTGGTCGCATCCGAGCATCGGCTCGTACAATGTGAGAACATAGATCGTGGGCTCTGAACATTTGAACTCCGCGATCTAGTCGTGCAGTGTGAGATGGGGCAGTCTCATACGATTTAAAATATCGCACAGTGTACTGTATGCCCGGCTTTACTGGTATAAACATGTGAAGAAGTCCAACTTCGTCATGATGCCGTTCATGTTGAAACCAGCAGACTAGTCTAGTTCAAAGCCTGAAACAATATTTCGTCTCAATCGGTCACGATGTCCGATGATGCTGTATACGTAACATCTTTTCCAGATCACACGCCATGCAACAGAGTATAGCTGTATTTACTTCCAAAGAAAGGAACCTCTGTCTCAAAGTGAAATCATTCAGATGGTCTGGGAATGACGACTAGTACACAGAGGAAAAGAAGGAAGCTGCTTACCCAACAAATTGTAAAACCATTATAAAATGTACATTTGTTCCGTGTTTGATGACGTCTTTAGCAACACAACCACGAGGCATCTCAGGTCAGGTCAACTCCTGTTTACGTCAACCCTCACAATGCCAATGCATATAACTCAATTATTGAATCATCTTGCCATTCTTGTACACTCATTTGTGTGCAAGGAACAAGGCATCGCTCGTGTGTCCATAAATTAGATTTTCATGCCGGACAGACTCTGATGTAAAAGCTTCTCTTTTAAGGGTCTACAGGTGTAATTCTGTTATTCTTCAGGCACTTAGACAAACGCAATTATATGCATTTTAGTGGGAAAATGGAAGTGCAGTTACATTTGAGATTTATGTAAATCAAATGAGCAAATGACCTTCAGAGAACTATCTGTACAGTTGCTATTACCAAGTTAAACCAGACAAAGGTCTTGGAGACGACTGACCTCGATGGTCCTGCTGGGTTCTTCCTTGGTCAACTTCTCCTCCAGCGTTATAGTAAATGTCTTGGTTGTTTCTTGCTGAGTGATTACATACATCTAAATTGAACCAATGGGTGTATTCCTCAAGTATTATGTATATGACGGATGTTTTGTCCTTGTAATATTCGAGTGGTCTTAAAGATGAGAGGCAAACAAACAAACTAGCTTCCAAAGAAACATGAATGTTTATATCTGGCATGCTGGGCATGCTCATAGGTCCTTGACTGGACAAGGTCACGAGTATGAATCCATTAAATGGTGGAGAAGCTGATTTCTGAAATACTCTTCTGTCTTGTGCACTAGACTTGTTGAACATCAGATTCGTGGGCTTCATCAAAGAGCTGTGCATTGTCTCAACCACAAACAGTTTCAATGTGCAGAGCCGGGGGGAGTATCAAAGTAAAAGGATTAACTGTAGAGCACTAATGACACGTCTTGACAGCTTAATTGTTTTTCAAAACTAACATGGTTTGATGATACTAATCAGTTTCATAATCAAGAGTGATGAATGAATGCTAAAGATAACTTTGGATGTGATACTTGCCCCCAAAATAACAAGAAAACTGGCAAGATGCAGCGCCTTCTGCTTCCTTCTATTTTTACTATGGAAACCAAATGGTGCAACCTTTCGACGAATCACAAACTGTATATTTCTGTTTATGTCTTCACAAATTTAATTCAGGAGGGACATCGTCAGAACATATCTGTAAACAGTTCATGCAATCCTCCATTTATAGATATGTCTACCTTAAAGGCGCCGTGTCGTGCTTCTGTGACATCCTTTAGTCAAAATACACGAATACAGCTCCAAAACTCCCTTTTCAGCCACATCTTTACAACTCTATTGAAAGCAGCCAGTTTTGAGGGATGAAGTCAGTCACCACCTTCCAGTGCACCTGCTGTAAAAGGGGCGTTACCGCTGTACACTACCCACTTCTGACCTACAGCAAATGCAGCATAATGTGAAGTTGTGTAGACGTTAACAAGCTCGGATAATTCTGATCGGATCTGGATCATTGACAGGGTGCTTTCTCTTTTTCCAAATTAAAATTCCAGACTTTTCCCAGACTTTTTTAAAACTGATTTTTTTTTTCCCCAAGACCTTAACCTTACGTACTTGTATACTTGTGTGGCTACTGCCTACTTCATTGGTTTAGATTGTACCAATTGTGTTTATTAGAAATGTTTGTTAGAATTTTTTATAGGCTAGTATTCAATGAACGAATGCATTATTCACAGTAAATTATGTTTTTACTGATGAAAATGTTTCAAAACATGAAAATCACAAGTACATGAAATTCACTTCAAACAAGTGTCACAAAGACTATCTATAAAAACACATGAATGGATGGATGAATGTATGTAGAATTCAGTCTCTTCACTCGCATCTTATTTTTTCTGTCCTTGACATGACTGATCTTATCTTTATGTTATCTCATTTTAACTTCTGAACAAGCTATATCACAACACATAAAAGTGCATATTTGACCTAGCTCACTTGGTAAGAACAAAAAATAAACTATTTTTATAGTTTATAGTTGAATAAACTATAAGTTTTATAGCCTACCTTTCTATTTCTCATTTCACAATGCCTTTGAGCATACTGTAAAATTCTACCATATATTTTTTCCCCATACTTTATTAAGACTTTCACACAAAATTCAAGACTTTTCAAGGTCTGGAAAACAGTGTTTCAAAATTCCATACTTATTAAGACTTTCAAGACTTACGCAAGCACCCTGATGTCACAGTATCCTGCAACTCTGAAGGACTATCTGAATTAGTGTGTGTTATGTCAGAGGTTATGGTTTGATGGTGACTCTAAACACCAGGGAAAAAGTAACGTAAATTTTCCATACAGCAAAAGTGGCTACGTTGATTTTGGAGGAAACTTTATTAGTAAGGCGGTACTTGTATGGAAGAGGCCAAATATTTCAACTATTCAACTTATCCAGATCTTGATTAATGGGATACTTTCGTATAGCTGGGACTTCTCATTGAAATAGTTATCACCTGTTATCTTTTCCTAAGTTGTTTTCATACCAGATAGTCCAGTCGACTCCATAGGCTTGGGGATTTGCTTTCATGGTCGCCTTTGTGAAATAAAAGCCATCCCTTCGAGTAACGTATTCCTGTACTGGCCTGTGGTGGCGCTGCAGTAAGGACTACTGAAGGAGAAGACAGGATAAACATGGAAGAAGGAACATCGCACGTCTATTGGTTAAAGCAGCTACTTCATTACAGCTTTGACTCTGTCCTCACGCCACGTCGGACTGCTGAACATGTCATATGTTTAGACTGTGTATACCCACAATGCTCCACATTGTAGTCCACTTCCTGCATCTGGTGTGCATATTTTAGGCAGAGCAGAGCCTCCTTCTTTGACCCGATTCAGACCACCCTGGTGGGAATGCTAAGAGACAGACGGACCTCAGATAGCGAGATCACGGGGGGGTTCAGTTGCTATCCTGTGGATTGTCCTGGTCAGTGATGGATGGATCAAGCAGAAAAGAGACACAAGCTAAAGGTCCTGACACAGTTACTGTTAATTATGTGTTTAATGTGTTAATACAGAACAAATGGACAGCACATGTCTGTGTATCATCATGTTTGTACGATGGATATGAGGCACAGCTCAGAAAACTGTCAGAATCCTCGTCTTTAATCTCTGCATGAAGACTAAAAGGGATGAGACAAGTGTCTTCCAGGAAAATGAGAAAACAATAGAGAGAAGCTGACAGCGGGATCAAATAAAGAGAGAGGAAAGAGCAGGGAATAAGACAAAAGGAGGGGAAAAAAACAGAACAAATCTGAGTTGAGAAATAAGCTGGAAATGTTACGGTGTGAAGGAGTAACACTGAGGAACCCAGACAGATTTACATGGAGGGAGAGCTCAGACAGAAAGAGGAAAAGAGAGGAAAAAGGAGGCGGCTGTCCAGGGGGACAGATCGATGGGAAACAAGAGCAGCAGCAACCATGATGGAAACCAGATGTACATGAAGGACAGAAAGAGAGAGGGAGAGCAGCGGAGAGCAGAGAAGTCTGCAGAATGTGGAACTGATGGACGACAACGTGAGGAGGACAAAAACGAGAGGTGCAGGCCAAAAACAGAAAAGAGAGAAGAGGAAAGGTGAAGAAAGGAGGGGGGGGGGGGGGTAGACAGACACAAGGAAATAAAAATGAAGAGAAAGAAAAGGAAGAGGCCCTAACATGGATTTCCGTTCGTAAATCAGCTTGTACGATCAAACCCTTGTTTTTTTTTGACGGCTACATGCTGGAATCTGAGATTTTAAAGGAGCTTGAGGCTCCTTTTAAGAAATGAGACTCTCTAGCGCCACCCTTCACCACGACGGCCGTTGGGGGGTACTGCAGCCAACAGCGAAGCCGGCACGGGAGAACGGGGAGAACGTGCATGCAGCGTCATGTGACGTCACATCCGCAGGACAGCGCGGGAAATTCGTCCTCCGAATTGCAGCACATTTTGCAGCACACAGCCTGTTCAAGGCAACGGAGAGATACGGTAGAGGGCTCATTCTTTTGGGTTTGGAACGCTTCATCTGACATTATTACTAGAAAACTTAAAACGTATACGCATTTTTTTCATAAATCCTGCATCAAGCTCCTTTAATACTGTCCCAGTTCCTGATCTATCAGAACTGGTCACAGTCCGCCGTCTTCCTTATGCATCTTCTGAGTTAACAGCTTAAGATCATGTTACCTTGGAAATGAAGCTACTTTTTTCATAATGTGCCTCGTCATTATCAATGTCTGCGCTTTATTGAGCCGTGTGCAGCTGTGTCCAGCTATGTCCAGCTGTGTCCAGCTGTGGTAAAGGTCCAGAGCAGGAGCAGTCAATATCTAACAATTTCAAGTCAAATACTGACGGACATATGCATTCATGGATTAGCCGTATATTAAAAACACAGGCAAAAAGGTGCTTTTTTAGATCCACGAGGCAAGGCAAACGGCACATTTGTCACAAAAATGTAGCTCGAGACTTACATAAAGGTACTACATCTAAAACCACCCAAAAAATATCTTTGAGAATTCAGTAGTACAATCACCTGCCAAATCCTTTGCTGAGGTCTACTAATACGTGAGTGTTTTAATAATACTTTTTAACAGTGTAAGATATGAAAACTACAACAATAAAGGTGTCCTGTCAGTTTGCATGGGAGCATTCATTTGGGTGTTCCAAGTCACTACCGACTGAAAGGTTTGATGTATCACAACCCTGTAACTTTCCTCAGGTGGCTTACGTCTGAAAACAGAGAGATAAAGGCATGTTTTCATGTTGTTGTTTCTTTCTTTAACAAATTCTGTTGAATATTTCATTGAAACAACAGGAAAGTTTGCCCCTCGTCAGCGATGAGCTGGGACAGGCTCCAGCAGAACCCCCTGACCCCGTAAAGGTAAAACAGGTACAGAAAATGGATGGATGGATGGATGGATGGATGGATGGATGATGGATGGATGGATGGATGATGGATGGATGATTAGATGAATGCATGGATGGATGGATGGATGGATGGATGGATGGATGGATGGATGGATGATGGATGGATGGATGGATGATGGATGGATGATTAGATGAATGCATGGATGGATGGATGGATGGATGGATGGATGGATGGATGGATGGATGGATGGATGGATGGATGGATGATTGGATGGATGGATGGATGATGGATGGATGGATGGATGGATGGATGGATGGATGGACGGACGGACGGACGGACGGGCGGGCGGATGGATGGATGGATGGATGGATGGATGGATGGATGATTGGATGATTGGATGGATGGATGGATGATGGATGATTGGATGGATGGATGGATGGATGGATGATTGGATGGATGGATGGATGGATGGATGGATGGATGATTGGATGGATGGATGGATGATGGATGATTGGATGGATGGATGGATGGATGATTGGATGGATGGATGGATGGATGGATGGATGATTGGATGGATGGATGGATGGATGGATGGATGATTGGATGGATGGATGGATGGATGGATGAGTGGATGGATGGACGGACGGATGAATGGATGATGGATGGGTGGGTGGATAGATGGGTGGATGCAGGGGTTAATTTGTGCCGGATCCTGCCGGAACAAGATCCGGCACCTCTCGATTTTGGCCTCCCTGCGTTCCGGGACTTATTTGGGCAGATCCGGCACCTCTCGTATATATAAAACAATAATAATATAAAAAAGTTTTTTTTTAATGTATAAAAAATAATAATATGCATAAATTCATTTACAGAACAAATCCCAAGCATTTCATGTTGTTTATAAAGATTTAACGTCATTTGAAAGAGTCGGAGATTTGTTGATGCAATGAAAAGATGGGCCCGCAAACCACGCCCCTGACCAAAAAAACTTTGGAAATTTGCTGGATCTGGGGAGCAAGCAGCGAGCAACGCAAACATGTCAAAAAGACAGTTGAATTTACTGTCTTTTTCAAAAAGAAGGAAGAGTTGCATGATTCTTCAAAACGAATCAGCAAGCGGCAATGAGGGCAGCTGCAGCACAATCAATGTGGTCCTTGCGCCGCGGACACATACACATGAATGGATTTGTGTCGGTTGCTGTGGATTATGTTCTCACTACAAATAAAAAAACGGGCTGAAGCCCCCCCAAATTTGATCTCAGCCCCCCAACAAAATTAAGAGGACATTTTTCCCTTTCCAACGATACCAATATTGTGTTTGTACAATTTAAAACGGCGTTATTTTGGGGTTGATGCAGCCGCATCTCTCTGCCTGCCGTCACTGCACTGTGTCCAGCAATGTCCCGCCCACAGCACCATCTGATTGGTTACACACAGAGACAGGCATGGGAAACAGCCAATCAGCGGTGAAGGCTGTGCACGCGCTGTGCTCACACACAAACAGAGGAGCGGAGAATATTAGTTATTAATTATTTAGTTATTAATATTAGTTTAGCCGGGTAGAGAAGCTCCGGAGAGGATATGTTTCCAAGGTAAGTTAAGGCAGCAGACACCCTATTATTGTTATTCTAGCTTTCCAAAGTGCACCAGATTGATGCATTTAAATGCATTATGCTCAAAAAATTTCCCGGTGGATGGATGGATGGATGGATGGATGGATGGATGGATGGATGGACGGACGGACGGACGGACGGACGGACGGACGGACGGACGGACGGACGGACGGGTGGATGGATGGATGGATGGATGGATGATGGATGGATGGACGGACGGATGATGGATGGATGGATGGATGGATGGATGGATGGATGGATGGATGGATGGATGGATGGATGGACGGACAGGCGGATAGATGGATGGATGGATGGATGGATGGATGGATGGATGGATGGATGGATGGATGGATGGATGGATGGATGAGTTGATGGATGGACGGATGATGGATAGATGGATGATGCATGGATGGATGAATGGATGGATGGATGAATGGATGGATGAGTGGATGGATGGAGGGAACAGGGAAGTGTGTTAACTTTAGAAGAAAGGATACCATGTCTCCTCAAATAACATGGTTGGAGAATCGAGTCCTTAATGTATTTTTATGAACATAGCGCAGCGTATTTCACACCAGATCAAGTTTCCTTTAATAATCCCAACCAGGCAGTCTTCACTCAAACCCATAACTAAGAGGTTTTAACACTAAGATCGGTCGGGGTGGGTTGCTGGAGCACGGCAGCGAGTGAAGCAGAAACGCACCGGCTTGAGAAAATGAAACAGAAAAAAGGAACTGAACTGTTCCAGTGTGTTCTCCACGTCATGTCTCCTCTAACTCCTGTGGGTTTCCATCCCCTCTCCTCCGGCTGTCCTACGGAGACCACAAACACATCACCATGTTGTTTCGACCTTTCCTGCTGGCGTGCGTCTAAGACTTCTGAGACTCCGACACTACGGAAACGCTGCATGCCCCAACGAGGGCCACTTGCTATGAAACTGGGATGACACAAGAATAATACTTGTTGCTAAGCGATGCAGTGTTGTTCGGGGAGCGAAATGTAAACCGGAGATGAAGAAGATTTTCCTCACGTTGGGTCCAAGTGAAAAGGCATCGAACCCGCTGAATTCTGTAAAGATGTAACATGATAACAGAAACACGGTCGACATGGCATCGCTGATCAGTCCTATCTGTTCCCCCAGCTATCACCATGGTAACGCCACACCAATATAAACTCTCACTTTACTTCTTGCAACATCCTCTTTTTGGGGGGATGTAACTGTCTCCAATACAGACCATAAATTGTATTTATTTATTTATTTTTTTGACCCACACCAACTCTTGGTGCGTTCTTAGCCATTGAGGTAGAACTTTGCTGGCGTTGCCCCTGGCAACTCCTGGCAGCTCCTGGCAGCTCCGCCTCCACCTGCCAGACTACGACATTGGTCAGATGCACTGAACAGGCATGGGTGTGCATAACGGCCACGGAAACTAGCTAAAGGGTCTGGCTGTTTGACGGGAAGGATGATGAATCATTTCCCACAACCACAGTAAACGAATTAGCAGTGTCTTTCTTTTTTGCAACGTTCCAGCTTCCACAAATGACTTTTTCATAGTAATCACGCCACACTTGTGTAAATGATCATCAATTCCAGCTTTACCGCATAAAAAGAAAAGAAAAACTAAATGGTGCTAAAAGTTTGATGTCCAAATGGCCAAAACTCATTAAATATAGGGCGAAACTTCATTAAGATAAAAGATCATAGTGAAATAGAGGTGGAATGACAGTGTATCATTTAAAAAAAAAATAAAAAAATTATGCGTCACAGCACATATTTGGGTATCTGAAGCTAAGACTAGATCAAAACATTGTCACTTTGTTTGTATGAAAACGTTATTAACACATCTGTTCGGATTTGAAGGGCACTTTTCCATCTGCAGACCCAGGTCGGATCGGAGCAGGATCTTCCCCGTCCTCATCCCTGCTATATGTCCCATCTTGCTGCTTTTGCTGCACCTCTGAAGTGAACATGTGAGAGGCGGAGTGCAGTTGTCAC
Source organism: Cololabis saira (assembly GCF_033807715.1). NCBI lineage: Eukaryota > Metazoa > Chordata > Actinopteri > Beloniformes > Belonidae > Cololabis > Cololabis saira. The sequence goes on along the minus strand of NC_084606.1, from coordinate 16,085,837 downwards.
ACCGACTCCACCCCTTAAAGCAGTTATGATAAACAGAGCTGAGAAGACATGGTTGAAAGAGAGGCTCCTGTGTGTCTCTGCTACCGTGATAAAACAGCGTCACGGCTGTTTCATCGAGCCTTTTGGCTCAAAGTGTCACTTTTTGAAATAAAAAAAAGGAATAGGACTCTTAATGCCATATGTCATGACATTTTCCTAACCCTAACCTCGTAGCAGTTCTAAATACAACTAACTGAATGTTTCACTCTCCCTCTACTCTGATTGGAAGCTCTTCATCATCTGAGGCAAATAGTTGCATTCTTACTGATATCCTGCATTTTTGTGTTCCTACTTGATAACTTTGTTGCTTGCCATTGAGCAGAGATTGGATCTGTGCTGCTAATTAGGGCTTTTCCACTGTAATGATGTTAAGGTTAAACCAAAACAGCAATAGCAGGCCTCACAAGAATAACAGTGAGCTGAAACCAGATAAAATGCTCCCAAGAGAACTGCTGCGTTTGTGACTAATAGGTTGAACAGGATGAAAACGTCCAAAACTGATTAAATGGACGAGAAAAGAAGATGCCAGTGTAATAGCCGCAAGCTGCAAATCGTGGAACTGGAACGCTGCCACCGTTGGTCTGCAGGCACTGTACGGGTCAGAAACTGTGGACAATCACAGGAAACTACGAAGATTCCTGTGATTGACATCACGATTTCTGATCCCGTCTGGCTTGTTATCTCCATCTCTGTGGGAACGTAAAACTGTTTGCCTTCGCTTTCGCCGCAAAAAGTGGCCTGTTAATTTTGCAGGACTTGAAGACTGGTACATCTTTATAGTTTCAAAACCTTTTTACAGGCATGGGGAATGGAAACACCCTCTGCCACATATTCTTGGCAGGGGAGTGCTGCTGTGTGAATGACTGGTTGACTGTGTGTGAGTGTTTCCTGGTGCATTTTAACACTCATGTGAGCAGCGTTTTGTCTCTGGGCAGGCATGAGCCATGTGCATAATCACTCCTCTTGTTTTTTCTTCTGGTAAACATGTTCCAGGATGGGTTTTGCTTGGTCCTGCAGCTCGCAGCCCTGTTGGAGAGTAAACGGAGCCTGGTGGTCGAGGCAAAAGTTCAGAGTTTGGTGACTCTCCCGCAACTCTTTACATTCTTCCACTTATACATCTGTTACTGTTTTCCGTTTCTAAACCTTTCCAACTGGGCACTGCAGGAGGTGAAACTGTGCAGCACATGTTCTCTCCTCTTTCAAGTCCATGCCATCTCTTCTTCCCCTTCATTTTCCTCTTTTTTTTCCCTCTCTTTCCCCTTTTGTCCCGGGTCCAATGTGGAAAATGCGGCATCACCGAAACCACCGTCGCTGCCTTCCAAGTCTCCTAAAATAAAAAGTAACCCTACCCTTTTCTTTTACTCTGCTCGCTCCCCTCTGCAGCTTTTTCCTTTCTCTCTGATTTCTCTTTTCCTCCGGCTGCCAAACTGCTCCACCCAGCACAACAAACAGAAGTTGGAATGGGACTTTTGTCTTTTTTCCATGTATTTTTCCTTAAACTAAATCATGTCCATACATATTTGCATGTGTGTGCCATCTCCCGGTCCCTCTGGTCCGTGTGCTGCTGATCGGACCACAAGTGGGTGGGGATTGTAAAAAGAAAACCCCAACAGATACAACAGAGGAGTCTACAGCTTCTCTCTGCATGTCAACCACAAACATCAACATCGACTGGAGCCATGTCATCATTTGGATTTTACAACTTTGTGAACTGAGACTTATAAACTGCTGACTTAACTCCTCCCCAAATTAGATTCAAATCTTTGTCAGATGTCTAAGATTAAATAAGTAAAACAGGCTCCTGAGTCACATTTCTCAGTGTTTACATGTGTTTAACAACGTAGCGGGTCAAAAACTGCAAAGGTCTGTCATAAACACCGTCCACACAGAATTTAAGATCATTAAGGTCAGAAGAGGTTTATGTTGAGCTGAAGCTGGACCAGCAGCTGATAGGTTATCTGTCTTGTTTTACTTCCCATGCATGTTCCACACAAACACGCCGTAACTTCTGGGGACTTACCATGACTTCAGTCGGGAATTCCTACATAGTCCTCTGCTCCTTTCCTGGCTCTGCTTCCTCTCCACATTCTCTGCAAAAAGTTCCTTCTCTCATTGAACATCAACCTTCCATGGTTCCTGGATGTAATTCTCTTCCCACATCGAATCTCTTGTAGGGTATCTGCGTGGAGATTTTTGTTTTTATTTTTAAAAGAAAATCTAAAGGCAAGAAGAAATCAGGGGAAAGGCGAATAACCCCAGTCTTTGTCCTCTCTTCTCTTCCACAGTCTCCGCTGTGTTTCCCAGCCTGGGAATGTCCAAGCTGAAGTTCCCCTCCTCTCCCAGACTGCCCGACAATCCCACAAGCTCCCACCTCCCTCCCTCCCTCCCCCCTCCCTGCCCTCTCCTCCCCATCCTCCCCCCTCTCACCTAACAGAAGCGCCACAGTCCTTCTCCACTCTCAAACTTTCCATTTTTATCCCCCCCCCCCCTTCTCGACTAACTTAAATGAATAGACAATGAAAACCGTTACCACACCCAGCCCAAGACTCCAAAGAAACCTCTTATGTTTAATGGTGAGGCAATATTGTTGCAACTGCACGCCATTTATTCTCAGTGGTAGATAATTAGGTCAGTCTGGTGAATTTTATGAAAACCAGTGTGGGGCTGCGGGCATGTCTTTGAAAGTACTCAAATGGCCTATAAAACGGCCAAAATTAGCCTGCAGCACATTTCACAAAATGTTCAAACAGCAGGTTTAAACTAAATAAGTATTTTAATTTAAGATGGCTTGATCTTAAAGAGGCACAGTCGCAAGCAAGTGAGATGAGCATGAGAATGGAAGACTATTCGCCTTCATGGCCAAGTGTCATGTATCCCGCCGCCAGTGAGCTGGGTGAGCCGTAGCACCCCCTAGTGGACAGCTGTAGGAACTGCCACACAAACAAATACAATAAAGACATACAGTCGGTATTTACATGTTTTTTTTTCGGAGTGACGACGGCACATAAATTCTCTATAAAACACAGAATTTCACTGAATAGTTAAAAGCCAAATTTTAATATAAAGAATTACGTTGATGATGTGTAAATATAAAGAATGTTACATGGGCTCAACGTATCATGGACATAATATGGACAAATAGCAGCAGTAGAGTTTATTAGTGCCACAACTGGATCTTACAGTGTGGGGTTCTAAGCACTACTTAAGATTTACAACTATTTCACTGTGCAGACTTAGTTCAATCACTTTAATAAGTGTATCTTAGAAGTACGTATTTTACGACGGAGTATTAGGGCCAAACTAAGACAAAGAAATTACGAGAATAAAGTCATAATATTACGAGAATAAAGTCGTAATATTTTGAGAATAAAGTCGTAATATTACGAGAATAAAGTTGTAATATATTATAAATATATAAATATAACTTCACAAGATGCTCAATATTCCTCATTTTAACACAGGGAGAAGATGCTCTTCTCATGAATTTCTGAAGTTCTCATAAATTACCACTTTATTTTCATAATATTACGACTTTATTCTCATAAATTACCACTTTATTCTACGAATTTTACGACTTTATTCTCGTAATATTACGACTTTATTCTCGGAATTTTACGACTTTATTCTCGTAATATTACGACTTTATTCTCATAATATTACGACTTTATTCTATTACGACTTTATTCTCGTAATTTTACGACTTTATTCTCGTAATATTACGACTTTATTCTCGCAACATTACGACTTTATTCTCGTAATTTTTACGACTTTATTCTCCTAATTTCCATTTTTTTTTTGTCTTAGTTTGGCCCTAATACTCCGTCGTAGTATTTATATGGTGTAGATAGAAATAATAATACAAATAATAAGAAAAGTATTTCACCGAATGTGCAGCTATCACTTTCTTTCAGAACCACAGACAGCACTGCATGTTGTTTATTATTAGTAGGGATTCTGAAGTGGTGGCTTTGGTTAGATGACCTTTGACCACCCGTGGCATGGCTAAATAAGTGATTTTTAATAATCTAATAGTTGTATGTGATTGTTTATTTATCTATTGGCAAACGTTGCTCTCACTCTTTTACCAGTCTTGTCAGCCTGGGGATGATGATGGTGGTGATGGAGGGGAGCTTGATCATAAACTTTAGTAAGTTACACTATTTCTTGTTAATGTCACAGATCTTGTTCTGTAGGATACTTTTCCTGAGAACCACAAGTCAACTCATTGCACGCGGAGCTGTGTTTTAGACTGTAGCCCTGACATAACTATTCTTTAGTAAAAGCCCTGGAGTTCAACATTTTCTGTTGTGATTTACGGGTGTTTATTAAGTTCCATTGCCTTTTTATTCTGATAACGATGTGAATTGGAGTCAGTCAACATTGTGAATCTTCCAATCAGGAAAACAATAAATGCAAAGTTGAACAGTGTTCTTGTTTTTACATTGAATTTGCTGTCTCTTTGGGTGTAAAATACTCCTCACTTGGTTTGAAATTTCTCCATGTCAGTTAATAATGAACTTATTATATGAAGTTTTCCTCAGATCCTCCAACTGTGACTAACTGATTTCCCTGATCCTGCATTACCCCGACTGTGAATCAGTCGCATACATCTACTCTCTCAACCCACGATGACAGTGACAGATTAGGAAACAGAGGGCTCATTGGATGAGACCAAACAGCTATGTGTCCTCCTTCACCCCACCCACAGCTGCTTTATGCCTCTTTGTGCTCATTTTGTCTCTTTATTGTGGTCATGGGTTTGGGTTTTTAATGCTTTTCATGTAAGATTCATTTTTCATGTCTCTGGGATTATTTTACAGTGTCTTGGCAGATGTTTGGATGCATCTGTGGTTATGTCACCCATTTGCTCTTGTTTTGTCTCACTTAGGAATGATGCAGTCTTCCTTTCATTATAATTTTCCATCTCGTTATTATTTTATTTTTTGGATTTCATTGGTTGTGTTGTTTCTTCTGTAAATGTGTGCTCTTTATTTTGAGCTCTTTGTAGTTGTTTGTGCATCTCTTTGTTGTTAAGTTGAAACTTGCTCTTCTTTTCTTTGCCTTTTGTGTCCATTCTGAGCACATTTGCTGTCATCATAGGCAATATATAATGACTATATATGAATATATATATATATATATATATATATATATATATATATATATATATATGGGGAGGTATATATAAGGGAAGGAGTATGAAATGAAATGCGTACATCTTTTTTTCACATCCACTGGTATTTCACGATCACATTCATATTCACTTCTTGATAAACTCCTAACCTGCTGTTATTGAAGTGTGTTAGGGCCTATTTGTCCATGGTTTTATTATATCGAATGCCTTTTATTGTTTATCATTATAAAGTTGTGAGGGCGTTACTTCAGAAAGCTCCAGGCCCTTCTGAGTCAAATGCTTCCAGGGGAAGCACAACGGACGATGTCCGGGCCTTCTGGAGACATGTCATGGGCAGATTTATTTCTTTCTCCTGTGTTACGATATATGTTAGCTTCTTTGACCAGATACTCAACCAGGTTACTCTTTAGCTCAGCTGAGAATATATCTTCCTGCTTTTTGGAACAGAAAATTCCCTTTACATTTGCTGAGCCCTTCTTCACCTGTCTCACTGTCCTCTACCGTGAGCTCTGGTGTCCTCAAAAAAAGAGAATAGGATTTAAAATGTTTCCAGACGTAAAATCATGTTCAAGGGCAGTAAAGAATAAATACATAAATAAATATATATATAATATGCATATATATACACACAAATATATATATATATATATATATATATATATATATATATATATATATATATATATATATATATATATATATATATATATATTTGTGTGTGTGTTTGTGTGTATGCATACAAAACCTCAACAAAAAGAAGAATCGTGTCAAATGTGTAAAACACAAAATAATACATTTTCTAACATTTACACATACTGGGTTGGGTGGATACATCTAGCAAGCCAACCTACCCAACAACTTTAGGACAAACTTACAAACTGAAAGGTTGTTAGTTTCTAGCACCAGTTAAAAGACCAGGGGTCCGTTTCACAAAGCAGGTTCAACAAACACTGAGTTTAATCCTGAACTCTTAGTTGATCTACTCTGAGATCGGAAACTCTGAGTTTTCGGTTCCAGAACAGCGGATTTGAGGTAATTTACTCAACTCTAAGTAGTTTCACCGGGAGTTAAGCGCGAGCGTGAGGGAAATAAAAAGCCAGCATCAGTAGATCGCTGATACAAGGATTCACCATGGCAACCGGCGACACAAAAGAGCGACATACATTTTCTTTTTTTTCTTTTTAACTTTATTTATCTTTTCAATTTACAAAATCCCTTTGAGGAAATGTTAGTTTGCATCTGAAGATCCACATACTTCACGCCACTGGAGTTAGAAGCGTTAATACGTGCATATGGCGAGTATGAGAGCATATTTTGAAAAAAAAAATGAAATTTTATTGTCAATTAGATCAGGGCCGTCAATTGGGTACGGCAGCTGCCACACCTCGGCTTCAGGGGAGAATGTAAATGTTTTTTTTAAAATACATTTATGGAATTACTCTGTATCTATTTGTATTGATGTATTCTATTACTTCATACATATAAAATAACTACAAATGCATATCAGAACAACATGATGGATTTCAGTAGGTATTATCTATCCCAACACTTGTCCCCCCCCCCCCCCTCATATCTTGAAATGTCCCAGCGTCCCTGACGACAGTGGTCGCTATCAATCTCGTTTTTAGTGCGCTCTGCAGATATAATATATGTCCTGCCATTTTCTTTCTTTTTATTTAAATTGATTTATTTTATTATATTTATGTTACTTATGTAATGACTTATGCACTTCATCCACTTTATGTCTCATACTGTATTTGTTTATTTAATTCCTTGATGCCTGACTGTCCACGGTCAATGTTCTGACTGTAATTGGAACTTTTAAATAAAGTTTTAAGTAAAGTTAAAAAAAAGTGCGCTCTGCAGTGTTACTAACTTACAAAAATTAAAATGAAGCAGACAACCACGCAATAAAAAAAAAGAAAGAAGGCAAGTGATGGGTCCAGAATATATTAACGAGGCTGTTAGCCACTGATGGATTAATTATGCAAGTTCATCTCAAAGTAAGATATAAATCCTCTTATACATCTGTTTAAGGGAAATATTTGACTTTTTTTTACTCTCCCTCTCCTTTTTGCATTTGGACTTTAACTGTTTGAAGTTAAACTGGGATGTCCCTGTGATATTGTTGCACTGACATAGTGAATAAAATACGTTGCGTTTGTCAGATAAGCCTTTTCTGCTCTCTAACTCTGCCGCTTGCTGTCCGTGGTGCAGAAAACGGATGCGTATCGCGTAAAGGCCCATTGGCTGAATTGACGCCACTGAGGGAGGAGACAGAGAGAAACTCCAGGTTCGCTGAAATAAACTAGTACCCCTCGCTGCAGCCCTGCGGAAGGGGGCGGGGCGTCGGACATCACAGGGGCGGGGCGTGATATCAAAATGACACAGCACCATCTGGTGGCCATTTCCAAATGCAAATTTATATTCAAAGTCATCATTTATACAGATGAATCTCCGAAAATAAGAATACCGTGCAAAAGTTAATTTGTTTCAGTAATTAAACTCAAAAGGTGACACTAATATATATACTCATAATATGCAAAGATAGATATTATATAAGATTATAAAACATACTTGTGTAATATAATTATTATGTTTAATATTACATAATTATAATAAAAATATATAGATTGTCATTGGGTATTGAGTGTGATGAGTAGGCTAGCACTAAAAATCATTGGTATATATATATACAAATTACATTTTTTCAACAACAAAAGAGGGACAAGGACAACAAAAGCAGGTATTTTGTGTTAATGTGTTTATTCATTCATGAGATTATATAACTAAATATAAAATACTATCAATCTATTGCTTTAAGACAAGCATTTATCAAATTAATTCAAAGTGCCTGTATGAGACAAAAGTAAACTATTTTTTGTGCCCAACAGACAATAGGCAAAACAATGACACTCAATAACAATGACAGAATAGAGAGAGATAGACAGAGATAATTTTGGTCATTGAGATGTATGATCTAGTGAATACTTTTTTATACCTGTTCAAAGTATTGTTCTCCAAAAGCAGCAGGCACCACCATCTTCGCAGAACAGGCATGTCAAGCTGAAATTATTGTTTGTTTCACTTTAGTGCACAACATAAAATGCAATCTGGAAGATGTAATTTTCAGTGCCGAAATGTACTTACAACGGAGTAGTCAAACTGCGCATCCAGGACAATGTACAAGGCAGACTGTACCAAAGCCATCTTGCCACAGGAGAGCTCGCTCACTTTAACATTGTGTTTAATGGTGCCTGTACTGCAAAACAACCATAACTTACTCAATTCTCAACAGATTTTCAAACAGTTTGGTTTGTTATGAACGTCAGAGATGTATGCATACTTGTGAATAACTATAAACATTGAAAAAAGTACGTTTATATGAAAATAACCAAAACAGATAGCTATGACATTTATATTAAATCAATATCTCCATAGTATTCTTAGTGACATTAATATTTACATTATAACACACACACACACACATATATATACATACATATATACATATGTTATATGGTAATAATATGTATATGTATATATGTTATAATGTAAATATAAATGTAAATATAAATATTACTAAGAATACTATAGAAATATTGATTAAATAGAAATACCATGTTATAGCTATCTGTTTCTGGTTATTTTCATATAAAAGTACGTTTTTCAATGTTTATAATTATTCACAAGTATGCAGTGTCATAACTACATCTCTGACGTTCATAAAAACCACACAGTTTGAAAATCTGTTGAGAATTGAGTAAGTTATGGTTGTTTTGCAGTACAGGTACCATTAAACACAATGTTAAAGTGAGCGAGCTCTCCTGTGGCAAGATGGCCGCCGTGTGACGACGTCGCTCTCCATTGGCAGCAGCGCGGACGAGTCATCTAGTCTTTATATATGTCTATGGCCCCGCCCCTGTGATGTCCGACGCCCCGCCCCTGTGATGTCCGACGCCCCGCCCCTGTGATGTCCGACGCCCCGCCCCCTTCCGCGGTGCTGCAGCGAGGGCCTTCTCGAAATAAACCTGGTCCCGACCAGGTTAGGTTCAGAGCGTCTGTTACTACGGTAACTGACCGAGAGCTTAAGTTACCTCTCTTTGTGAAACAGGCTAGAGTTACCTCTTTTTCTCTGGTTTGAGTTACCTCCCTTTGTGAAACGGAAAACTCAGAGTTTCCCTCATTTCAGGGTTAACAGACTCAGAGTTTTCACTAAACCTGCTTTGTGAAACGGGCCCCAGATCTTAAATTTTATATGGAAATAAAGTTATAAATCTATCAGTTACATATTTTCTATGACTGCCTGTGAAACTTACTTATTAAATTGAGAGGATATTTTTCTCACTTTTGACACTAAAAAATAAAGAAGTTGCAGATCCAGTGAATGACTCACGGCCGTTTTGCAATTACGTGTTGGTCCAGTCGAGAGGACGGTCCGTTTAGGGTTACATTTTTGTGGCAGTGGCCTTCAGTTGCCTGGATATTAATGGTGTTTTTCAACCTTCACCGTGATCTAACGAGCCCTATTCTCAGGAAAAACAGTTTCTGGATTGGATCATTCTGATCCAGGTCCAGTTTTTCTCTTCTTTTTTTTTTTTTTTTTTTTTTAAGTTTCACATTTCCGGAGCTACTCGAACTTTATGTATTTCATCTGTTTCTTTAAACCGGTTACTTTATGATGGCTAAGGTTAAATATCCTGGTTTTTGTTGTTGGAGTTGGATTATTGGAGTCAGTTTGGATGAGTTTTACCCAACCCTAGTCCGGATGCACACTGTTCTGCATGTTTTCAATGTTTCCTGGCTGATACAAAGAACTCTGTCATTAATCAACCTTGATGACAAGCTGACGATGACCATTAATTGGAATCAGGTGTGTTGATGTACGGAAACATCTGAAACACGCAGGACAGTGGGCCCAGAGTTGGGGAGCACTGGTTAAGAACATTAAATGAACATTAACGCCCTCCAGTGTTTATATGGAATATTTCACTACTGGAAAACCAGAAGAGGGATCATGGGTTTTATGTCTCGTGAATGAAATTAAAAAGAAAAAAGGAAGAGACTAGGTGGTGCTGCTTGGTTATTGTGTTAATATGAAATCAGACGTGCCATAAAAAGCTGAATAGTAGAAGTAGAAATACTTTATTGTCATTGGATGTCAGACATAAAATTAAATTTGGAACGCTTCTCCATTTTGTGCCACAATAAATAAAATCCATCCAACCATTTTCTATACCAGCTATCTCCTTTGCAGGATCATGGGGGTCTGCTGGAGTTGAGACGCAGGGGTTCACCAGGTCACCAGTCTATCACAGGGCCATATATAAACAACCAGACACACTCACACCTGCGGGCAATTTATAATCATCAATTAATCCGTGTTTTTGGACTGTGGGAGGAAACCGGAGTGACCGGAGGGAACCCACACAAGCACAGGAAGAACATGTAAACTCCACACAGAAAGACCCCCGCCTGGCCAGGGAGTTGAATAAAATAAAGTAAATTAAGAAAAGAAATAATAATAAGCAACGTAGACTGACAGAATGACATTTAAAGACTGTATTCCTTGTGGTTGTATGATTTCACCAGGATTTGTTCTTATGGATTGCTGTGTTGTTGTTTTTTTTATTTTACACCTAGTTAGAATAGTTAATACAAAAAAGTAACAATAAAGACATGAAAAGAAAAATATTTTTTTTTCTTACATACATACATACATACATACATACATACATACATACATACATACATACATATATATATATAAAATATATAAAAAATTATATATATAGGCTATATATATATATATATATAGCCTACATATATAATTTTTGAGAATTTCTTACATCAATTTATGCCTTGTCAGACCACCACAATTCGTTCAATATTGTGTGAGTGTTAAAAACTAAGTTGTATGACAATCAATTGACTTCACACAAAAATCATGTCTTAGTCCTGCAAGAAAGAAAACTGGTGATCATGGACTCATTTTGAAGGATTGTTGCCGGAGTTCTCTTTCCTGTTTGGCTGCTTACCTTTCCCCAGAGGCTGCTCCCCTTCCCTGCCTGTGGCGCTGAGGCTGATCGCACCCACCTGCACACTTCTGCCTCGGTGCCAGACTATTATCGCCTCAACGCAGTGGTACACGCCTATATCTCCAGTGAAAGATGGATTTTTGAAGGAAACATTTGTTTTTAAGACTACCTTGGTTCTAATCCTCTTGTTTGCCTGTTTTGTCCAGTGTCTTCCTCTGTATGGAGCCAAATCAAGGCCAAAAGTTTTGCTAATTTGAAAATAAAATTTGAACCTGAAAATTCTTTTTTACAGTTTCAATTTGATTTTTTTCAGTATCAGATCTTTTTTTCAGTTTCAAATCTTTTTATTTCATTTTCAAATCTTTTTTTCAGTTTCAAATCTTTTTTTTTTTAGTTTCACGTCTTATACTAGTGACACATTTCTGTTTAAAAAGCTGTTTTAGACCGTACTTGGTAGGCTAGTATGTGGAAGTGGGAAATGTCAAACTTTAAAGTGTGGCTGTTGAACTGTAAAGTCTGGCATAGTTTATTGCTTTTATACTGCGATTGGTGCCAAGTACGGTCTAAAACAGCTTTTCAAACAGAAATGTGTCACTAATATCAGTTTTTTCCACTGCCAATCACGTGAATATGGTGTATACAGTGTTGAATCGTACTTCTACTGATAACTTCTGCAACCTACGTTTCCTGAAGGCAACATGACTGAGGAACGTCCCCCGCCTTCTCTGTTCTGCTGTCACTCATGATGCCACGCCCCTCTCAGTTGATGCCACGCCCCCCACGCCAGATCGGGGCCAAAAGTCTGAACCTGAAAAAAAAATTTGAAACTGAAAAAAAAGATGTGAAATGACGCCATCGCCTAATTTGCATAATTGGCAATTTGCATATGTAATGGACGCTGTAGGAGAGGAATAACGTTGTGGGAGAGACAAAAGTGAGTAAAAAACACTCTAAATATGTTTAGAACTACAAATGTAAAAAAATAATTTCAACATTAACAACATTTAATGATTTTAATGCTTTGTCTAGATCCACATTACACACATCAGTTTTGTCCTGTATTGTTAAATGTTATAACAGCAAATTTAATCAAAAGATTGTTATGTAGGGTGAAATTGCTAGCTCTACCACCAACCCTCCTTTATCCGGGCTTGGGACCGGCAAAGTGACCCAAAAGAAAAAAGAAACGTTTACATTTACATCCCGCTCTGCAAGCCAGCGGCGGCTTTGCGCAAGCGCATTTAATTTGCAGTCTGGACGCGGAGTGGTGAGGGTCTCCTCTCTGCTCTGCCCACCAGATAAGTCTCCAATAACACCAGAAAAAGTCGCTAGATTTGTCGCTAGTCGCTTTTTTGAAAAAAAGTCGCTATAGGGGTCTGAAAAGTCGCTAAATCTAGTGACAGAGTCGCTAAGTTGGCAACACTGTGTGTGGGTTCCCTCCGGGTACTCCGGCAGGGCCGCCCCTTCCTAAACGCAGAACACGCGCTGTGCGTAGGGCCTCATCTTCCAACGCGGGGACGCATTTGCATGGTAACGCATGTAGCACAAACACCTGAGCTGCCACTCATTAGATAAAAATCTCTGTCTAGACTGGAGGATTTGAACATTTATTGAATGCCTTGTTAACGCCCTCTGCATTCACCTCTGTTGAAAAAGAGTGGTCACATGACCACTTGGTCGTAATAGCTATAATTTCCAGCCAATATATAACATATTGGCTATAGTTTTATATCAATTTATGTTAAGAAATTTAAAGGAGCTTGAGGCTCCTTTTAAGAAATGAGACTCTCTAGCGCCACCCTTCACCACGACGGCCGTTGGGGGTACTGCAGCCAACAGTGAAGCCGGCACGGGAGAACGGGGAGAACGCACATGCAGCGTCATGTGACGTCACATCCGCAGCCCAGTGCGGGAAATTCGGGACAGAATTGCAGCACATTTTGCAGCACACAGCCTGTTCAAGGCAAAGGAGAGATACACTAGAGCAGTGATTCTTAACCATAGGGCCGCGGCCCACACTTGGGCCGCGAGCGCCATCTAGTGGGCCGCCAAAAAAAATTCAGTTTTGTACGTGTGGGCCGCGGGGGCCGCGGGACTGCATAGCAACTCCCGACCAAATGAGGAGAAGACACTCAGCTAGCTGTACGTGTAATAGTAAGAGAAATGGTGTGTATTTACAGAGAAAATCCTTAATTTTGCACAGAGTAGGTTTAGATCCGCCAGGATTAGGGATAGATTACTTGGGTCTGCGCCCAGAGCGAGCGAGCGCGGCGTGATCATTTATCCCGACACGTCCCCGCGGCCGGGGAGGTCGGCTGAGGCTGCCGCTCGGGCGGTGGGCTCCGTCGTTACTGCTGAAGGATGGTAGATGTAGATGCGTGGGCTGTCGTGTCTGCTGGACTGGACTGTTCGGGCTTTCGAAAAAGCATCGGAAAGTGACTGCTGCAGCGCGACCAGAGAGCTGCGGTGCGGGCTGTGCCCGTCGCAGCAGCTGATCAGGCTCGGATGAACCCGACACACTGAGTCCTGACAACTTATTAATGTAAATAACTTAAAGTAAAATCAAACCAAGTTTTGTCCTCGCTGTATTTTTAAATATGCAACCCGGAATGGACAAATTCATCCTGTTCAGTCTTCCCACTGGGACAAAACCAGTGTCTCATACGTTCAGAGACCGTGGTGTTCAAAGTGCGAATGTGAAAGGCCACTGAAACAAAACACAAAGTTTTTCATCAAACATATCCACTCAAGTCTGAACTGAAGTCACAGAAAAATAAACTGACCATCTTAAAACATCCTGCCCATGTTTGGGTCCAGATACAGCTGTGAAGCAGCTTTCTCCACAGTGAACATAATTAAAACTAAATATTGTTTCAGGCTCATCAATGAGCACCTCCACATGCATATGAGAACCTGACACCATCCAGCCCAGATTTAAAGTCCTGACAGGAGAAATTAGAGCTCAGTTCTCTCACTGAACAACAGAAAGTGGGGGCATAAGATTATAACAGGGGAAGAAAGAAAAACTGCAAAACTGTTAAATTGTTAAGATGTGTTTATATTAATTTAGTATAAAAATGTGTTGAGACAATTAACAAAGAAAAGGGGAAATTCAAACTGCTGGTAGAGAAATAAAATAAGATAGTATTTGAAAAATAAAATAAAATCTACTTTATTTTTAAGAGAAAAAAATATGTTTAATTCAAGTTAAACATGTTAATTGGCAAATATGTACTTTTTTAAATATAACAGTCAGATGCAGATGTTGATACAACTATGAGGCTACTTGAATATATACACACACACATATATATATATATATATATATATATATATATGTATATTGTTGTGATCGAATTCAATCACCCCGGGTTCTTTAATTGAGCTGGAAAAGGTAAATAAAAAGACACAAGACTGGGATAGAATTAAAGTAGGCCTCATGAGTGAGATCGGCAGAGCAGCGCTCCTGCAGCCTGCTTGGTCAATCGTCCCGCCAGATCTGCTGGTCTCTCCTCCTGAGAACATGTTTATTACCTCTGAAAGTAGGGGTGGCTTGGGGCCCCCCTTAGTTTATTGCTGGGGGCCTCTCTTATCTCGTGCCTGTTACAGCATGGTACTTTCAGTGAAAGTCAGAGAAATGCACCTTATTTTACATACAGAAAGATTTAGTTAACAGCACATGGAGTTTACATATTCAGTTTGATTTTAAACTATTCTTTATAATCATAATATTCCCCCTTTTGATCTCTAATCAGAGATCACCCTATGTATCTTCTTTCTTCTTTATTGTTCCTCTTCAGGAGTCAGAGGTAGACTACTCTGATCACCCGGTGGACCCTGCTCAGGGGATTATTCTGCCCCTCTCTTGAGAGCTAAGGTCTGATGTCCGCTCCTGCACCAGATCCAGCGGATCTGGGGTCCTAATCTTCATGGGGGGGTCTGGTGTTGCCCACTGCGATCGTTGACCCCACGTGTCACCTTTCCTGTGGAGTCGGATGACGTGGGAGGTCCGTTCTGGGTCCTGTCCACCTTGGCTCCGACCACTGTCTCTTGATGACTCACAGGGGAACCCATTCTGTCTGTGAGGTCCGTGTCTGTCCGTCCGTATCCGACCTGTTTGGAGTAAGCAGATACCAAACTTTGCAGTTCGGAGAAGTGAGCTTTCTGACCAAATTGTTATTCGTCAGTCTCCTTCAAGTAGGGCGCATTCTGCGGCCCTAGAAAAAATCGTCCAGTCTGTAGTTCGTACGGGTCAGTCCGTGGCCCGCGTTCACCCATGTCATTTTGGTCTGTGCACAGATTTTTGCCAATTTAGTCTTCATATTCACATGTCCCATCCAGCGTTTCCCAAACGCCTTCCTGATGTCACCCACTACACAATACTCAACTCCAGATGATTCAATACATTATCCTATAATTTCATACAGATGGGTGTGGAGCAATAATTGCTTATTTATGAACATTACTGATTTCTTTCCCTTTGGGCACTGTATGTACACCCACTTCAACAATCCAGACATGCAAATTACTCTGTGAAATCCTTTACGCGTTGAGGGGGTACTCAGGATTGTCCACACGATTAACATTTCCTTTATGGAAAAGTGACATTTCTACATAACAAAAAGTAAAAATCATTCACTCTCATGAAACTATGGCATATTTGCCCCAAAATACTGGTTGATGATCAAATGAATTATTACAATAACTGAAAAACATATTCCTTCTTGTTAAAACTCCTCCGTAGTTCACTATTGAATGTTACATAAAGACATATCTTCGTACAGAATAAAGTTGAAAATGATCTGCCTCCGGGGCTAAACACTGACATGTTTTCCTGGAATGCTCAATAAAACAACCTTTCTTGTATCACATAACAACATCCATGAAATTCAAAAGCTCCTTAACAATGTGCTTTCTAAGGTGGATATTTGGATCAAAAATGAACAAAACCTCTCTTAATATTGATAAACAAATTATATATCATTCAGTTTCAATAAAGAACAAAAGAATATGGAAAATCTGGCCTTTCAGATCAAAATAAAAGATAAAGAAATCAAGAAAGTAAACTCTACAAAGTTCCTTGGAGTCCTCATTGATGACTGTCTAAACTCTAATCGTCATATAGATCACTTTTGCAAAACTAAATATCTAAGAATCTAAAAATGTCAGTCTGCTTTTCAAAGCGAGACACCTGCTTCCACGCTCTGCTCTTCTTATTCTTTATCAACCTTTGTTTGGACAACATCTAAATTCCTATACCATTATTTTCTGTAATACTTATCCCAGCTATCTAAAAATTTGACCTTTTACAAAAAAGAAAAATTACTCGTGCCATTTCCTGGACTGAATTTAATTCATCTACTCGCCATCCGTTTGCCCATTCTGGTATTCTTTACCTTAAAGAATATAACTACTCCCATAATGCTTGTACAATATATCAGGTGGTCTCAGGTTTAACTCTACTCATTCCAATCTCCGTTTCCCATCTCAAGGCCACTTACTATTTATATTTCTTATTAAGAGCTGTCTTTACCATGTCTACCTCTATACTGTTGCACCTTTCACTTTTTAATCGTATATATTTTAATACGTACCACTCTTTTATCTACCGTACATTTGTTATTTACTGTTGCTTCTTTCCAATCTGAGTGGAAAGCGAAATAACTGGAGTCAAATTCCTTGGGCAATATTCAAACTTGACTAATAAATCTGATTCTGATTCTAATTCCTACTTTCCTTCTAGCATCTACTGTTACCCATGTTTCGTCTTCCTCGTTTACTATCGCATATGCTAATTGTAACCCTTCGTTCCAGTATCTCAAACCAGTATCCGTCTACAAACAAATTAATCACTTTGTCAAATGGTGTTTTCACTAAGTCTTCCCTGACTTTATCGTCACGAACGATTCTTTGCATGCACTTGTGTGGTTTTCCCCTATGATATCCTTCGTGTGTGTACGAAATATTTGGTGCTTCATTTTCTTAATTTCTTTTTGATTCATTTCTTTTAACTGCTACATGCTGTATACATGTAGGGTCGTGTTTACACGTCACATAATTACCAACCTTACTCCCCCTTTTCTGAAACAGGGTCACTTGTTGGTGATCCTGTTACAGAAAATTCTAAATCCTAACGCCTAGTTGTTTCACCATGTCGTACAACTATTGGGTGGTGATAATAATTTTGCTTTGGAGGCATTAAATCCTTAGCCTGATGTGCCAGACGCAAAAACCAATGATACATGAGGGCAAGCCTTTTGATAATTTCATACCACCTTAGTCGTGTCATAATGTGAGTGCAAGGCATCATGTTACCATTAGGTGTATCGTAAAATAATGTGATATGTAAAGGATTGGGGGAACAAGCGTAAGGACACCAGGTGCGACTCAGGGGCGCCACTGTTGATAGACCGTATATCGGGCCAGGAGTAACCGATGTTTCTGGTTCAAACAAAGTCCAACATACTGTACTGCTGCAGCCAGACCTGGCTGAGGAGATAACATGCAATGTCCACTCAGATGGTTGATTGACTCCGTGTCCCCCGTCCAGAAAGGTCAGCGTCAAACCATCGGGACCACACTGAATCATCACCCCCAAGTGATCAGTTGGTCTGTCCCCATCAGGTCACAGGGAGCTTGTGTGACACGAGGAAAAAATGTCTCAGGGTTTGCGCCCCACCCTCATCCTGAGGGGGCATGTAAATGGTAAAGTCTGTTTTTTCTCCAAAGCAGCCAGTCCCCTGTTGTCTCTTTGTGGGGCGTGTCTTTTCCTGGGTCTCTATGGCAACCCCCTCGCCAAATCCCCCGGGCCCCTCCTTGTCCACCCATCCCTCTATGGTATGTGGTAGTGGAGGTTGGGTGCTCAAGGTGGTTCATAAAATTTGTGTGTGTTTAATGCTGATTTACTAACAGTATCTCTTGGGCTGACCCCAGCCCACTGACCCCGCGCCTGGCGCTGAAAGTTTCCCCTCTTTTTTTTTCTGTTTCACCCAACATGTTTACGACATGGTCTGGTCTGGCCGTACCCCTACATTCCTTTGTTATCTTTTCCGACCCCCTCCCTGTGTTCCAGGTAGCGTTTCAGTTTTCACTCCTTCTAAATTCCCAATCTCCTCTCGTTCAAATTAATCCGAATTTATTTAAAAAATCCTTGGTTCGCTAATGGAGAACTAACCAATGTTTGTAAAAAGAAAATAATCTTTATATATTTTTCCTCTCTCAGCAACAGTTACAGTAAACAGAAAGTGACAAACCCTGTTCAAAAATGTAAAAGTAAATTATCCACTGACTGTCCTAATATTAATAACCATAGAAAAGTCCTAAATAACATTGTAAAACCTCTAACTTATATCTGTAATTTATCATTTCAATCTGGTCCTTTTCCTAAATAAAATAAAAATTGCAAAAGCACTTCTACTTCCCAAAAATGACAGTAACCTCAACTATAAAAATTACAGACAGAAATTACAATGTCCCTACTATCACAGATTCCAAAATCTGTATTCATCAACTCCTTTATATCCACTAAGACGTTAATATTATTAGGTCCTCACTTGAAACTTAAAGAACGTGAGCCGCCCCTAACCAATTCACCATATTTCGCTGTGGGGGGGCGCTCCAGTACACAGCCAAACATTCTTAACCTAAACAAACAAACTCCCAAAAAGTCCTCTCTCGAAGTTCATATATGCTTTATCAAATAAAAAAGTCTTCTTTATTAGACACAGAATGCATCATTTAAAGAAGCTCATTGTTAATGTTATCTTAAAAAATGTCAACAGAGAAGCTGAAGCTCATGTATTTTTAACAGATAAAAAGTCTCCTTTATAGACACAGAATGTATCATTTAAAGAAGCTCATTGTTCATATTATTTTAACCAAGTCAACAGAGAGAGGCTCATATGAATTTAAACCTTTTACTTCTTAACATTTTATCTTATAATATCCAAATATATTCTAAAATTTGTCACCTATTCAACCCCTAAATAAGATTATTATCAACATAATCTCTAGCTTTTTTAAAGCTTTACTGGTTATCTGTGCTGCCGAAAGACCCAAACAGCCCCTCCTTCCATCGGAGCAACAGTCTGCATCTCTGCTTCTCTGCATCTCCAAGCACCATAAAATCTGCTAACGATCAAAGCAGGTCATGATCTGACAGAGGACTTTTACGACCATGGCATTTGAACATGCAACTTCCACGAATCTCTCTTTTACCTTTTCTGTCTTTCTTTCTCTTAAAATGACAGAATATATCTACAAAGTTCCATGAACATACAATACACAAAGGCACACACACACATTATCTCTCACACACACACACTTACACCCTATCTCTGTCTCTCACTCTCTCTCTCTCCCTCTGTCTCTCACACACACATCTACACATACACACCCCAGCACACACACATAATCACAGCCCCTCCTCTCTCATAGCAAGGCGAGCAGCCACTGCTTAATTTTTTTACATATTTTCCACAATATTACCATCTCTATATCTGTTTTTCAGGCTCATGTCAACTTAGGTCTTATAATATCTTCACAAAGCCAAATTCCCTCAACATTTAAAGTTTCTTGGGCATTTTAAAACATCTCTACAGTTTCCAAAATCCTATTCCATCCTCAATGCATACCATCAACTTTTTTTTTTAAGTTTCTTTGGCAGCTTCTTAGAATTTGGGTGGTCTCAATCCCGGGACTCTAACCCAGCAAAAATACGTGCGCCCGTCGACGTCACGGGGGGGCAGCCACGCCCGAGACTTCAGAATGTCTACGGTAACAGGATTCTCCAATAACCCTGTCCCTCAAAAGGGCCTCAAACCCCGACATCCTCGGACTCTAACCGTTAATAAACCCTTTCTAATAACATCCTGGGACTTAAACCCTTAACAAATATTCCTCTTAACTTATATATATTTCCTCTTTATTTTCTATTCCAGCTTTGTCCTTTCTTCATTAAATTTAGCAGTTGTCATTCCTTAAATTTAGCAGTTATTAAATTCAGCCGTTATCATTCCTTAAATTTAACAGTTCTTAAATTCAGCAGCTGGGTGTTTACTTAAGACTTTGGACACGGTCTTGATTTGAGTATATCCAATGCAGATAAACGGTCTGCTTACCCTGAATTTGCCGCGCGGGCCGTGTCCTCGCCTTTTTTCGCACCAAGCTGTTTTTTTTTTTTTTCATAATTACCTCTTTCCTGTTTCTCAATCCCGGACGACGCCCCCAAATTGTTGTGATCGAATTCAATCACCCCGGGTTCTTTAATTGAGCTGGAAAAGGTAAATAAAAAGACACAAGACTGGGATAGAATTAAAGTAGGCCTCATGAGTGAGATCGGCAGAGCAGCGCTCCTGCAGCCTGCTTGGTCAATCGTCCCGCCAGATCTGCTGGTCTCTCCTCCTGAGAACATGTTTATTACCTCTGAAAGTAGGGGTGGCTTGGGGCCCCCCTTAGTTTATTGCTGGGGGCCTCTCTTATCTCGTGCCTGTTACAGCATGGTACTTTCAGTGAAAGTCAGAGAAATGCACCTTATTTTACATACAGAAAGATTTAGTTAACAGCACATGGAGTTTACATATTCAGTTTGATTTTAAACTATTCTTTATAATCATAATATATATATATATATATATATATATATATATATATATATATATATATATATATATACATATATATATATATATATATATATATATATATATATATATATATATATATTATGATGTTCTGGACCTTCGCTTGAGTAAAGTGTAAGTGTTTATATTTAATGGGCCCGGGCCACTCTGTACTGAAAAAATTGGGCCCCAAGGTCAGAAAGGTTAAGAACCCCTGCACTAGAGGGCTCATTCTTTTGGGTTTGGAACGCTTCATCTGACATTATTACTACATCTGACATTTATTACATAAATCCTGCCACAATCCGGCCTCAAGCTCCTTTAACTATTTTTAAGGAGATGTACGTGCGTCTGTAAAAGGCAGACATGCGTGTTTAGTTCTGATTTCAGACCTGCTAGACCTGCTTTCAGGCTTTTTGTGGTGGTTTTGTGGTTTTGAGGTGGTGGAAGTAACTTTCTTTTGATGAGTAAGTGATCGCTATTTGTGACTCGGATTTGTTTATTTCAGTTTTAAGTTTTTTATTAATAATATTTATTTATTTATTCATTTCAGACTGATTTTAAAATTTTCTTTTTGACTCATACAGCCAAACTACTTTATCTACCATACATTTGTTATTATTGATAAAGGTTGTCAAGTTAAATGGCGTGTTATACGGACATTTTGTACCAACGATACATTTGGGATAAGGAGAGGGGTGGGGTGGGGCCTCCAGATAACATGTTGCTTAGGGCCCCAATTCTGTACTCCAGCTTCCTCCCACAGTCCAAAAACATGCATGGTAGGTTTAATTGATGATTATGAATTCTCCGTAGGTGTGAGTGTGAGTATGTCTAGTTGTTTGTATGTATGTGGCCCTGCGATAGACTGGCGACCTGTCCAGGATGTCCCCCCGCCTCTCGCCTGTAATGAGCTGGGATAGACTCCAGCAGACTCCCGTGACCCTGCAAAAGATAAAACGGGTATAGAAGATGGATGGATGGATGGATGGATGGATGATGGATGGATGGATGGATGGATGGATGGATGGATGATGGATGGATGGATGGATGGATGGATGGATGGATGGATGGATGGATGGATGGATGGATTGAACTGAACTGAATATATATATATATCAAATCAAAAAAACACTGCAAGCACTAAAAGACAGCAGGATAAGATAGGCTATGAAGTTAAAATACACACTAAAAGAGTTTAAAAGTATAACATAAAATCCTAAAAGTAGGTCTAGAAAGCAAGACCTGCTAAAACAAACATAAGAACAACTTAAAACCATAAGACCATAAAACCTGGGTTAAAACAACAAGAACAGCTAGTTAAAACAAGGGTGTACAAGAAAGACTAAAAGGAATCAGCTAAAAGCCAATTTAAAAAGGTGAGACCTGAGCCTGCTTTTAAAAACATCAACAGTCTCTGCGGCCCTGAGGCTCTCCAGCAGGCTGTTCCACAGAAATGGCCAATAGTAGTGAAATGATGCCTCACCGTGGGTTATGGTTCTAACTTTGGGAATGGTTAAAAGGCCGGTGCCAGAGGACCTCAGGGTCCGCCAGGGTTTATAGGGTAAAAGCAGATCAGACAGATAAGAAGGCCCGAGACATTTAAAAACTAATAAGAGAACCTTAAAATCGATCCTGAAGCGCATGGGGAACCATCCATCCATCCATCCATTATCTATACCCGCTTTTATCCTTTGCAGGGTCACGGGGTCTGCTGGAGCCTATGCCAGCTATTTTCAGGCGAGAGGCAGGGGTTACACCCAGGACAGGTCGCCAGTCCATTGCAGGGCCACATATACAGACAAACAACCAGACACACTCACATTCACACCTACGGGGAATTTATAATCACCAATTAACCTAGCCTGCATGTTTTTTTGGGCTGTGGGAGGAAACCGGAGTACCCGGAGGAAACCCACGCAAGCACGGGGAGAACATG
The DNA here is from genome assembly GCF_033807715.1 of Cololabis saira. Taxonomy (NCBI): domain Eukaryota; kingdom Metazoa; phylum Chordata; class Actinopteri; order Beloniformes; family Belonidae; genus Cololabis; species Cololabis saira. Next base: position 16,063,067 of record NC_084606.1, on the reverse strand, counting down.
CAAACTCCACACAGAAAGACCCTACTGGGCCTGGGAGTTGAACCGGGGACCTTCTTGCTGTGAGGCAAGAGGCATGGGGAACCATCCATCCATCCATCCATCGTCCGCCGCTTTATCCGTTCCCGGGTCGCGGGGGCAGCATTCTCAGCAGAGATGCCCAGACTTCCTTCACCCTAGACACTTCCTCCAGCTCTGAGGGGAGTCCGAGGCATTCCCAGGCCAGCCGAGAGACATAGTCTCTCCAGCGTGTCCTGGGTCTTCCCCGGGGTCTCCTCCCGGTGGGACATGCCTGGAACACCTCCCTAGGGAGGCGTCCAGGAGGCATCCGGTACAGATGCCCAAGCCACCTCAACTGACTCCTCTCAATGTGAAGGAGCAGCGGCTCGACTCCGAGCTCCTCCCGGGTGACCGAACTCCTCACCCTATCTCTAAGGGAGCGTCCAGCCGCCCTGCGGAGGAAACTCATCTCGGCCGCTTGTATCTGCAATCTTATCCTTTCGGTCACTACCCAAAGTTCGTGACCATAGGTGAGGGTGGGAGCAAAGATTGACCGGTAAATCGAAAGCTTCGCCTTTCGACTCAACTCCCTCTTCACCATGATGGACCGGTACATCGACCGCATTACTGCGGACGCTGCACCGATCCGCCTGTCAATCTCACACTCCATCGTTCCCTCACTCGTGAACAAGTTCCCGAGATACTTGAACTCCTCCACCTGAGGCAGGACTTCTCCACCCACCCGGAGAAGGCACGCCACCCTTTTCCGGTCGAGAACCATGGCCTCGGTCTTGGAGGTGCTGATTCTCATCCCTGCCGCGTCGCACTCGGCCGCAAACCGCCCCAGCACATGCTGAAGGTCCCGGTCTGATGAAGCCAACAGGGTGACGACATCCACTGCCAATCCAGGAAGCAGGAACACACGGAGACACACGTCAAGCACTGGAAATCTGCAACAAAAAACCACAAACAAAACTAAAGAGGACAGCGTGAGGAAAGACACACACAGATGTTTATATAGAAACACAATATTACATAGATTTCCTCCCACTTACTCCCAATGATAATAATAATCTAATTATGATAATAATAATAATGATGATGGTAATAATCACTGCACTGTGGACTTTCAGTTTCAGAGTGAGAGAGGAGAGGAGCTGTCCAGCCGGATGAAGCAGAAACAAAAGGCAGGCTGTACAGGTAGATCCAGGAAAGGCGTCACCCAGCCCCGCCCTAACCGTCAGGGTGTGTAAGTATTTGCATTAAATAAAGTACAGCCCTTTTGTTAACCAGGAGACGGTTGCAGTAATTACTGACGCACAGCACCTCCCACAGCCACGGGATCACATGGATAGTAAAGCAGCATTCCTCTCATGCTGCGGTCACAACGCTGCTGTGATTCAGGCGGTGAAACCTGCCGGCAGGAGCCGTGTGGATGGGCTGGAGGGCTCACATTTTTCTCCTGTAGCGTTATTCACAGATCATCCTGGGTTCACCGCTCAATGACATAAATGTGCACACTACAGCGCTGTTATGTAAGTTCAGTTGGATTGATAGTAATATTTCCTCCATAGAAAAACTCTGTCTGCTGCTCAGAACCCCACGAGGGCTTCATTAACGGCGAGGTACAAACTCTCATGGTCATTTGTTACATTTCATAGAATCTGAATGAACTGATTAGAATTGAAAAATATTTTTTTATACCACCCAAAAAATAATATTGTAGCACTGTTATTTACTTGAAAAAAAAAATATATAAGACACTAAAACATCAAAAATCAAGTTCAGTTGAAACAACTGATGACATCAAGTCAGCAAGTATTACAGGTGGAAACATGGAGGGAAACTCACAGTTGCATGTCCAGGATAACACCATCTGAAATAAATAAATAGATAACTACACTCCTGTTAGATCATCTATCCCAATCCCTATGCTTATCAAGGTGGAATACTGGTCTTTCCCGTTGTCATGGATACCCATCTTCACAAATATTAAAAAGTCCCAAGATTGCAAGCGGAAATTCTCCAGGGAGCAGAGCATCCAAATCAAACCGGCAAATTGGAAAAATTATTAGTAATTCCTACTTTTAATGGAAAAAGCCCAGTAAAACAAATCAAACCAAAAAAAACTAATGAGTGTCGTTTTTCCCGAATCTCAGGACATTTAAAGCCCTTCTTCTTCCATTTGTCATCTTTTAAACCGAAATTTGAATTTTGTTTTTACTTAATGTGGTGTAATGCAACAAAACATTGCCCTTTGTTCATAAATATTTTTTTTCTATTACACATGATAAAGGCTTCACCTTTAACTTAAATACATAGTTTACAATGTTGTTTAGGGCTTCTATCAGGGTTTGGTGAAAAATAAAGTTATCTTTGAACTCTAAAACTTTTAAAAGTATATTTAAAAAAAACCAACCTGTCCTCAATACAATGTTCACACAATGTTCACACACAAAAAGTAAGGGCCCAGACTTCTGAAACACATTTCTTGAAACCTCCACCCATTTTCCCAAAGCCATAAACACAAATCCAAATGTTCAAACTGCATTCACAAAACCGTACTTTTGAAAAACCAAAAGCAACCTATCATCTCAAAACTTGTTATCCTGTATCAAAACCAAACAACGTACTAAGATTATTCCCGCAGCAAGTGAAAATATGTTCACCGCAGAACATTCGTCAGACAGTACTTAAATAATGTTTCCCTGTTTCAACACACCATTAAACAAATGACTGTGTCATTAACATACTTGTGCAGACTTTGATGACAAGCGGATGACGAACAACAATTTTGATCAGGCGTGTTAAAGCAGGGAAACATCTAAAACATGCAGGACAGCGTGCCCCGAGGACAGAGCCGGATTAAATAGATGGACTACACTAGGCAGACTGTGATTTTTGGGCCCCCCTCCATCGATGTTATTTATGAAATCTTAAACTTACCAAAGTTACTAATAAAAGTTAATTCACATTTTACATAGCATAGTCATAGTCAAGTTGGTTCTTTGTATTCCAAAATAAGTCATGTGTTGTATATTAAACAGTCTATCAGACTATTTTTAGATTTTTATTATTTATACGTTATTACAACGCTCTATTAAATGCTATTAAATTATCCTTATCTTATCGATTGTGAGCATTTTGCAGAAAATCTTAATTAAATGTGTTGATTAAATTGAATAGTTAAATAAGAAGTCAAATCTACAAAGACCAATAAAATTTGCAGTAAGACAAAGTGTGCTGTAGTATGTATGTCTGTATGTGTATATGTATGTATGTGTATGCGTATGCAGAGCCGTTTGGGAGATTTGCGAGGCTCTGTGTGAAATGGCCAGGGGGGCAAAATTTTTGGGTTTTTCGGGTCGGATCGGGTGTCTATATGCGCAATTTTAACTCTCCAATTAAAAAAATACTGGATACCTTCCCCTGCCTCATCATCATCTGGGCTTGCAGTTGTATTGAACAACAGACACGCGTCATCATTCCACATATATTTATTGATATGCACAGACTAGTACATATTTAGGTCTGTAATGGAACGTGACTGTTGATATTTATAAGGGAAAAAAGGAAAAAAAAACGGCCCATAGCGCCAGGCCCCTTGGGGCGCGAGGCCCCGTGCGGTCGCACGGTTTGCACATCCCTTGCGGCGGCCCTGTGCGTATGTATGAGTATATATATATATATATATATATATATATATATATATATATATATATATATATATATATGTATGTATACTAAATATAGTAATAATGCACATATATATATATATATATATATATATATATATATATATATATATATATATATATATATATATGTATGTATACTAAATATAGTAATAATGCACATATATATATATATATATATATATATATATATATATATATATATATATATATATATATATATATATGCCTTAGGTTTTTACCGGCATGTTATCAACCATTAATATGTGTGCAGACAAAAAAAAAAAAAAAATTTTTTTTTTTTTTTTTTTTTTTTTGTCCCTCTGTCTGGGCCCCCCCCCCTGGGCCCCCTCCCTAGGACCAGGGTTGGGAAACACAGGTAGTTCCTGTAGGTCAATCTGAGCACCTCTCCTACTACAGTGTGGGATAGTGAGTCAGGGAAGGTTTTATATCATGTAAATGCAATATTGCATTATTGTATTATTGAATTGCATGGTCTTTTTAATTGATGTATATTATTGTACTGCAATGTTGTGGAAGAGCCCAACTGGGGACTGGAGTTGAAAATTAGCACTAGCTATAAATTCTACATGCATCGCATCAGCTGCAAGCTTGTATCCATGTTTGACTGCATTGTCCCTGTCAAATAAATACATTAATACAAAATACAGGAACATTTTTGTCCTGTAAAGGTTCCTGAAGGCCCTTTTTACAGGGCCAGTCCTGGTAATGGAGACACGCGTCGACAATCCGGCCCTGAAATATCTACCTGGAACCTGAAACCCTCGTGAAAACACACCTAATGATACTGTCTTGTTTCTGTGAGTAAAGAGCAGTCCTTCCACCATCATTTGCTGGTTTTTTAATTTTCTTAAGGGGAAAATGCACTTCTAAACATTTATAGCCGGTAAAAATGATAACATAATTAACATCACAATACAACGCACTGCAAAAACAGCCCCTCCAGAAATATTCCTAATATTCCATAAATCTTATTTTAAACAAAACTATTTCTGCTAATGGGCTTAGAAATATTTCATTGACGAGAATTCTTAAAACCAGCAAAATAATCTAAAATAAATAGTCTAATTTTCTTAAGACAAGGTGTTTTTTAACTTTCTTAGTAATTCGTTTTTTGCAGTGTACACTGTATGTCAAAGGTTGTCCAGGAAGAAAAATTACTTGTAACTTGTCTGAATGTCCTGCTCTGCAAAAACTCACCAAACTGACATTGGACTCTTTGTTTTGCTTCCTCTGTTGTCGTCCCACGAACAAGGACGTGCTGTACAACAGCCGTCAATCAATGGTGAGTTGTTGGTGTAAAAGATGGCAGCGGCTGTGTCGGAGTTGTGTTCACGTTTTGGAGCCAGAGTTTTTGATTTTGCAGCACATACATCATAGTGTGAAGTGCGGTTTTAAAAAAAATAAAATAAGAATCAAAAGCAGATGAGTTTTGCAGATTGTCCCTGTTTAAGATTTGGCCAAAACAGTGTTCCTCCTCTTACACGCCCCCTGTGTCTCTGACTGTGTCCCTCCATTGTTTAAAGGAGCTTGCAGGACCAACCTGTTTGCACTCAGAACTAGCTTGTATTTGTCATCACAGCATGACAAACAAGCTTGATCGGGTGTGAGTCCTTGTGTTTAACGGATGATACATCGGAGATTAGTTACCTGAGCGTCTGAGTCACACCAATGTTTTAGCAGTTGAGATAAACTGCTTCTCAAGACAATAACTTGAGCTTTACCCACTAGATAAATCCTCAAGGAAATCAGATGTTTAAATAAAAAACATCTGTTGTTTTCCTTGATTCAGTTACGTTACTGAGTTTGAACAAAAATGAGGAACATCTTACAGTTTTTGTGATGTAAGCTCAACTATCAAACTAAAACCACCAGGGCACTATTTGTGGGCTTGTTTTGAAGCTCTTATTATAGATTTTCAATCAGAAATACAATTTCTAAAATAATAAAAGTAATATATTTTTAAGAATAAAAAACATATTGTCTGTTTTGAAAACGAGTGCAAAAATCCTGACAGAAACTCCTCCCAGAATGGCTTTTCCTCGGTTAAAAACAAAAAAGAAACAAATTAATAAATAACTAAAAAGCTTAGATAAACCTAAAGGTTCAGCATCATACCTTCTTGTTAGTTTCGTACTTTCATCTAAAGATTTATTAACAAGACAAACATCCTTAGTAGTCTTAGAGTTTATTAAATATTTATTTCAAAATACATCTTTATTCCAAAAATACAATAAAAGCTCAGTTATTAGAACCTGCAAGGTGCAAAAATCTATTTTGGTTTCATACATTAGTCAGGACTCACACAAACAAAGACGAGGAGAAATCCGCCAGCGAAGGCTTCATATTTTCAGAACTCACAAATAAAATATCACAACATAACTTAGCAACCATACATATCAAGAACATAGAAATACCTTCTACAAACAGCATCAATGTCAGCGACATTTCAATGTTTATTTTGTCTGTAACTCAAATAAACAAAAACAAAACAAATCGGAAAGCTTATATTAATTAATATGACAAACATGGAAAGTACCAAATGATCCACTTACTAAAATATGTATGAAGATATATTTTTATGTGGGCTTTAAAGATAACCAGACCTTGTTACCTTAAATGTGTGTAGACAATTACACATGCTGGTGAAAAACACAAACAAATATAATATATTTTTTTATGCAAGGATGCATCTTTTTCCGTGTTCATTTTTAATTCCACGTTTAGATATTTTAAAGATATACATGTAGCAAACAGAAATTTGCCTGTCACTGAGTTAAATAATGACATACGCATGGCAGTGAACTGCTCAGTTAACCGTCTGCTTCCTGTCAGGGGGAATCAGAGCGAACCACACCAACCACGCAGGTCAATCTCTTCTTTGGGTGTTAAACATTTACATTCAGTAGCTCATGTGTATGGTTAAAGATGTTTTTTGATGTTTGGAAATCAGTTTCTTCCCCCCATGGTGAGAACCAGGACGCCCACAGTGCTCAGCAGAACTGGAGGTGAGAATGCAGAAAAATAACATTAATATTAGATTGTGTACTTTTTATTATTATTATTGATAAATAGAGGTAACATCAGAAAACCAGTGAGATCGGCTCTTTTTACTTCGCTTACCTTGCAGGAGTGACTGCTGGTGTGTGACCGCATGGTTAGTGGAGGTGTTCTCCAAATTTGTGACGGTGGCGTTGGGATTTGCCAGGTCTACGATGGAGGAACGGAACTGGACGAGGAATTCGCCCACGGTCTGATCACCTGAGAAAGCGTGCAAAATAATAATATGGACAAAAACAGGTCAGCGATATTGTTGCTGGACGTGATTGAGGGATATGTTGTTGGTCTTTTTCATGGAAAGGTTCTTACTGGCATTGAAAGTTCCATTGGAGAGGATGATTGACCGGAACACTGCTCGAGCCGTGACTCGAGCAGCGACGCTTGAATCGCTCTCTTCGGCCGTGAACGTACAGTGGATGGTGCTTCCATTTATGATCCCGCTGTTGGTGATGTTCCTCTTTAGAGAAGGGACAAACAAAAAGTTGTCATGGGCCGGAGGAAACATAAAACAAAGACCCATTTGTAACATGGATTGTAAATAGGGATGGGCGGTATGGACTAAAAAATGTATCACGATAATTTCTGGCATTTATCCCGATAACGATAAAAATGACGATAAAAAAATACCAATACAAAAACGTCATCAACGGGAATTTATCCTTTCTTTCTTTCTCTTTTTCTTACTTTCTTTTAGGCTCATTTCTTTCTTTCTTTCTTTCTTTCTTTCTTTCTTTCTTTCTTTCTTTCTTTCTTTCTTTCTTTCTTTCTTTCTTTCTTTCTTTCTTTCTTTCTTTCTTCTTCTTTCCTCCTCTTCTTCTTTCTTTCTTTCTTTCTTTCTTTCTTTCTTTCTTTCTTTCTATCTTTCTTTCTTTCTTTCTTTCTTTCTTTCTTTCTTTCTTTCTTTCTTTCTTTCAGGCTCATTTCTTTCTTTCTTTCTTTCTTTCTTTCAGGCTCATTTCTTTCTTTCTTTCTTTCTTTCTTTCTTTCCTTTCTTTCTTTCTTTCTTTCTTTCAGGCTCATTTCTTTCTTTCTTTCTTTCTTTCTTTCTTTCTTTCTTTCTTTCTTTCTTTCCTCTCTTTCTTTCTTTCTTTCTTTCTTTCTTTCTTTCTTTCAGGCTCATTTCTTTCTTTCTTTCTTTCTTTCTTTCTTTCTTTCTTTCTTTCTTTCTTTCAGGCTCATTTCTTTCTTTCTTTCTTTCTTTCTTTCTTTCTTTCAGGCTCATTTCTTTCTTTCTTTCTTTCTTTCTTTCTTCTTTCTTTCTTTCTTTCTCTCTTTCTTTCTCTCTTTCTTTCTTTCTTTCTTTCTTTCTTTCTTTCTTTCTTTCTTTCTTTCTTTCTTTCTTTCTTTCTTTCAGGCTCATTTCCTTCCTTCCTTCCTTCCTTCCTTCCTTCCTTCCTTCCTTCCTTCCTTCCTTCCTTCCTTCCTTCCTTCCTTCCTTCCTTCCTTCCTTCCTTCCTTCCTTCCTTCCTTCCTTCCTTCTCTCCCACACACGTACGTTGTGCATGGATTTAACACAGAACCATAAATCAGCTTTACACAAAAACATCATCAACGGGAATTTATCGTTTTTACCGCGAGATGACAAATTCTTACCGTGGGGATTTTTTTTGACGGTATATCGTGAACGGTAAAATGTCACCCATTCCTAATCGTAAACTAGTTTATCATAGAACTGTGTTCACAACCACAAGAATCACCACCCAAAGGTGCTGAAGGTAAAACTCACCGAGTCTTTAGTAAAGCTGCCATTGTTGAAGATGCCAGAGACAAACAAAAAGGAGCCATTGTTGTTCGCACAGACGTACGTTGTGTCATTGCCACCCTGTTTTTCAAAACCAGAGAGAGCAGATGGGGTTCATTTACAAAGATGTCCTCAAACAAACTATGTGTTTGTGATCTTTAATGATAGAACTTGGCATACCAGCTTGGTGTCGTTCGACAGGGAGGCAGCAAGAAAGCCGCTTGACTGGCCAGAGAGCTCGAATTTAAAGGTCTGACCGCTCTCGTTCTTGGAGGAAAAGAAGAGACACGATCCCGATGCAGAGGGGTCGCAATCAGACGGCTCGGATGCGCAGAGTTTATCGGAGCCGCATCCTGTCCTTGAAGGCGGTAGACTGGGCTGCAATGGAATTTAGAAACACTTAATAATAAGACATGCACTTAAAGTTCAAGAACGTCATTCCTGAAATATCACTATAAATGATCATTACCGAGGAAAGCTGATTGGCAACGGTGGTGTTAGGCTTTGCCAAGTCCACCTGAGCAGTTCTGATTTTTGGGGTGGGGCTTCCCAATTCCTCAGAAGCTGAGAGGAAAAGCATAAAGCAAGAAGATGAGATTTAAAACATTTTTTTTTTTGCATTTGAAAAAACATCTGTGATAGTCTCCTTGACAATGGTTTCTTTGTTGGAGGTTATGATGCTCAGATGCTGGCTTACTTCGGTTGTACGCTCCTGTGGCGACAGAAAGTGAAAAACGGTTCTCGGTTCTTGTTGTTGCGTCCGGCACTGTGGCGACAAATGTGCACTGGATTTGGGTGCCGTTTACGCTGCCCTTCACAGAGTTCGCTGGGAGCTGCAAAGCAAAGAGGACGAGACTTCAGTTATCGTGTAATATGACATGCTAATAGTTGGTTTGTGCCTACCTATTTTCCATGACAATGCTCCAGGAACAAGTTCAAAAACACTGTTACATTGCAAAAACTCAAACTCTTACCAGGAATATTCGTCTTATTTCTAGTTAATATGTCTAATTTTTAGTCAAAAAAATCTCATTACACTTAAAACAAGAGTCATTACTAGAAAAATAACTTAACATAACTAAATTTTCACTTGAAATAAGTAGAAAAATCTGCCAGTGGGACAAGATTTATCTTCTTATTACAAGCAAAAGAATCTTGTTCCACTGGCAGATTTTTCTACTTATTTTAAGTGAAGATCTACTTGAAACAGGTGAGAATTGTTGTTTTTTCCAGTGATAAGTCTTGTTTTAAGTGTAATGACATTTTTTTGACTAAAAATTTGACATTTTAACTAGAAATAATACAAATATTCTTGTTAAGATTTTGAGTTTTTGCAGTGTAGTTCATCTGCAAAGTAGACCAGTGGACCAGGCATTGGCCTTTGTGAAGACAATCGTTCAGTTTCTTATGACTGAAAGCTCTCAAACCTTGAAGGGAAGTTAACGGAAGTTGGCTGAAGTTGACAACTTTAACCTAAGTTTATAAATAAAATGACTGTACCATGCTTTGGTTAGAAACCACAGAGACAATGCATCAGTTCCCCTCCTGACCATGTTTTTATAGCTTTGTCCACAGCATCCGGTTTCAGGTAGTTGGACTGACCAACCTGACTTTCCCCAAGATTAATATCCCTTAAATGTCCCTTAAAGCATGTTGTTATGTTGTTTTCTTCTTAACCGGATCATTCATTTGCATCTTAACCTGTCACACCAACCAACTGCATATCCTCTTTCATTATATCAAGAAGTCTCTTTGGTTTTCCCCTTTTTCTCTTGGCTGACAACTCCATCTCCAGTACCCTTCTAACCAGGGCCGCCGCAAGGGGTGTGCGAACCGTGCGACCGCACGGGGCCTCGCGCCCCAAGGGGCCTCGCGCTATGGGCGTTTTTTTTTTTTTTTTTTTTTCAAAAAAAAAAAAAATTCAAATTTTTTTTTTTCTTTTCCTTTTTTTTCCTTTTTTCCCTTATAAATATCAACAGACACGTTCCATTACAGACCTAAATGTGTACTAGTCTGTGCATATCAATAAATATATGTGCAATGATGCGCGTGTCTGTTGTTCAACACAACTGATCAGACCAAGCGCAGACACAAGCTGCTCTGATCGAGACGGTGGAGTTGGAACAAACTGTCACACAATGTCGAGAGAACGAGACAGATTCAGAAAATTTCCATCAGGGGATGAAAAAAGAAAAAAACTAAAGAAAATGGCAGAGTTTAATGCCTCTCTGAAAGGCTCGTTTGATAAATTTGTTACAAAAATCACCGATCCGGCCGGGTCTCAAGCAGCCGTGGGGCCCCGCGTCGAGGCAAGAGATGATGATGAGGCAGGGGAAGGTATCCAGTATTTTGCTAATTGGAGAGTTAAAATTGCGCATATAGACACCGGATCTGACCCGAAAAACCCAAAAATTTTGCGCCCCCCCCCCCCCCCCCCCCGCCATTTCGCACAGGGCCTCGCAAATCTCCCAGGCGGCTCTGCTTCTTACAATGTATTCATTATATCTACTTCACTTTTTGTCCAAGTCATAGATCTAATAAGCTCCTGAAGAAAACTGAACATATGTCTCTTGGTCTGAAATTCTGAGGAGTAAATTAGGGAACAAACTCATTGCAAGTCATTCCTTGGACTGACTTGGCCAGTCAACTGTGAAGCACCATAATTCACATTCTCAAGTCAACAACTGTTACTTACAGTGTATACGCAAAGTTTTTGACTCACCGTTGTCTTAACCAGATTGTCGTTGTTAAGGAGAGCGCCAAAAAAGCGAACGGTTCCTCCATTGTTTGCACAGACATAGGTGGTGACGTTCACACCCTGTGGAGTACAAACAGGTACGGTAAGTAACTGGTCTCTTTTATTTGTCCTTGGTTTTAAAGCACTTTAAGCTATGAAGCTCCCAGTTTTTGTACGGGTCTCTGTATAATTACACTATATTATCATAAATTGGAAGAAGAAACTGCATTACTTCTGTGTAATTATCATATTTTAGTCTGAAACTGAGAGTCAAAACATGTACCGTTGTACTGCCGGTGGCTAAGGAGGCAGAAATGTATCCCTCTGACTCTCCCGCGAGCCCAAACTCAAAGTTTCGACCACTTATTTGCCTTGCTCCGAGAAAGAAACATGATCCTGGCGAGGTGGAAGGGTCACACTGGACCGGCTCACCAGCACAGAGTTGCTGAGATCCGCAACCAGTCCGAGAAATAGTTGTCTGCAAGAAAAGACAGAGTCCAGCATAGTGATGGGTATTTATGAAACAAGACGGACTGAAAAATAACCCCACCACCAAAACAGCACTTTTACTACTGTGCCTTTTCTCCTTAATTGAATTAACGCCCCTCACCTCAAGAGGTACCACGGTGTTGTTTGGTGATACTGGGGGAGCTGCCGTTGCAGCTGTTGTCATGTTGGCATGGGTTGTTTCTGATGCTGTTGTCATGTTGGCATGGGTCATATTTTCTGATGCTGTTGTCATGTTGGCATGGGTCATACTTTCTGATGCTGTTGTCATGTTGCCATGGGTTGTTCCTGATGCTGTTGTCATGTTGGCATGGGTCATATTTTCTGATGCTGTTGTCATGTTGGCATGGGTCATATTTTCTGATGCTGTTGTCATGTTGGCATGGGTCATATTTTCTGATGCTGTTGTCATGTTGGCATGGGTCATATTTTCTGATGCTGTTGTCATGTTGGCATGGGTCATATTTTCTGATGCTGTTGTCATGTTGGCATGGGTTGTTTCTGATGCTGTTGTCATGTTGGCGTGGGTTGTTTCTGATGCTGTTGTCATGTTGGCGTGGGTTGTTTCTGATGCTGTTGTCATGTTGGCATGGGTCATACTTTCTGATGCTGTTGTCATGTTGCCATGGGTCATACTTTCTGATGTTGTTGTCATGTTGGCATGGGTCATACTTTCTGATGTTGTTGTCATGTTGGCATGGGTCATACTTTCTGATGCTGTTGTCATGTTGGCATGGGTCACACTTTGTGATGCTGTTGTCATGTTGGCATGGGTCATACTTTCTGATGCTGTTGTCATGTTGGCATGGGTCATACTTTGTGATGCTGTTGTCATGGTAGTCTGAGCGTAGGCGCCCATAAATGCCCAGGACAGTGTCAGAAACATGACACTGAGGACCGTTCCGTTCTCCATTCCTAAAGAAAGAGGAAGACATTCTGTTATAAAAGCACTTTTTTTATGTGACAAACAGGGGATTTCTGTGATGTCATATTTGCAACCTCGTCAAAGTAATGATTGATTGACTTTGCAAATATTTGAACATACAATAGAGGTATCGGAAACTGCACCGCCGCAGAAAAGAAAGCACTGCAGAGGGTGGTGCGAACAGCACAGCGCATCGTGGGAGGGGAGCTTCCACCTCTCCAAGAACTTCATGAGAGACGTTGTGTGGCTAAGGCCCACAACATTATCCGGGATATCCATCACCCCAGCCATAGCCTGTTCCAGCCACTGCCGCACCCACGGCCGGGCAAACGGTACCGGTGCATAAAAAGCAGCACCACCAGATTTCTGAACAGTTTTTATCTGTCAGCAAACAGATTACTGAACAAGACTTAGTTCTTGTGAAAGACTAAACTGAAGATTTTTTAATATCACATATAGAAGCCCAAGACTTTTCTATCCTCTTATTCCACATACTGTTTTTATGCTTTTATTCATGCACTATGCACTTTGTTTGTATGTCTATCTTTTAACTGCAAATAATGATGATGAGCCTGCACAAACAAGTTTTTTACCCATGTTACTACCAGTAATATGATGTGACAATAAAGTTGATTGATTGATTGATTGATTGAGGTAAGCGGTGGCAACAAACAACAAAATTAACAATAGTAGAGTATTTTCCACTTATTTCACTTAAATACTTTTGTAATGAATATAAATCTAATCTAATGTTCAATAATTAGATGTATTCAACTATTCAACAGACCTGAGGTCTGCTCCAACTGTCAGCTCCTTTAAATCAGGGTTAAAAACATTACTGTTTACTCAAGCGTACTCCTAAATTAAACTTACCTGCTGTATTCTACTTCCCTTATTATTATTATTATTATTATTATTATTATTATTATTATTATTATTATTATTATTATTATTATTATTATTATTATTATTATATACAGCTTGTGCTTTTTATTATTTTACTTACTTTCTTATCATTTTATTCAATCTTATTTGTTATTTACTGTCTAATTATGTCTTGCGGCTTTTAATGTCAATGTAAAGCACTTTGAATTACCTTGTGTTGAATTGTGCTATATAAATAAATTTGCCTTGCCTTGCCTATGATATATACATTCATTTCAATTAAATACTTTTGTAATGAATATAAATCTAATTATTTTGTAGAATAGTGGAGTAATGTCAAAAGAAAAATCTTTAAAATTGTAATTTGTGCCTACCTGTAGACCTTCTTGTGTCCAATCCAACCAAGGAAAATGATTTACAGGGTTCTTCTTCAGGTGTTACTTGTCTCTGATGTACCAAACAGGCTGCCAGGTAAACTTGTGATACCTGTCCGCACGCCGTCAGCTATTTAAGCCATAGAAGGGGGAGGAGAAAAGAAAAAAAAGGTGTGGCATAATGATGGAAACCACAAATGAATGTATGCACGTCATTGTTTTTTTTTATTTTTCAATGACATTTTTGTCTCGTAACTGATTCTTTCCATGAGGATTTACAATGCCCGTAACCTCCACGGTTATGATGGAAAGACATAAATAAATAGATAAATGCAGTGTTTACTCTGTGCTATCCCCTTTCCTGGATGGGGCTCTTATTAGATTCAGCCATTCAGAAATGTTTTATTTTTATGATGATGATGGAGGAAGAAAACAAAGAGTCTTAGTTTGCCATGCCTTACACTGATAAAACCCACAATAAAGGATTTTCTTCTAATATTTAGATGCCATGGAGAAATCCGATAAATAACCGGTGAAGAAGATCTTTCGTGGTGTGATTTGACATATTGAATTTTTTCTGCGTGACCAAGGTGACCAAGGTTAAAATACTACACAGCTTTAATCAACATGATACCTGCTGATGGGTCATAAGCAAAGACGTATGTGATTGGTAGAGCTGCTTCTTGCTCTTATCAGCTGAACTAATACAATAATAATTGCCAATGACATCTGGTCAATGGGCTTCAGGTATTCCAAAGAGCTTGATAAGAGCCGGCATACAAAGCTGACTGACTCCTCTTCTAAACAAGCTTTTAGTTCCAGCGCTCAGATCACACTCTGGGAGGCCTGAAGGTGCACATTTGTCAAAACCCCCGTCAAAAAGAACTGTGTTATGTTTTTGTAATGGAAAGTTACAGAATGTCTGTTGACGAGCTATATATTTTCTTTTTTCAGTACTGATACTTATTTGTCAGTAGTAGCAGTGACCACTTTAGGTTTCTGTAATTGCCGAAAAAACCTTGTTGCTGTTGAGCTGGGAAAAAAAAGCAATACAATCAAGTTTTAGGAGTAGAAAAAGAGTCTTGTTCAGGGAAGTCGAAGCTTGGAGGTGATTGTCAGCAAAGTGTGAGATGGGACAAAAATATTTTTTTCTTTTTTTTCAGGAATCATTTTGAAGGATATTGTTGGAGGTTTTTCTTAAGGCACAAACATCGAATCATGTGTTTATCCACTTGTATTTTTTAAGTATGATTTTAACTTGTTATCTTTCCTTTTTATCAAATCACCCAACTGGTCCAGCCAGAATACCATCTTTCCTCGTAGTAGGAACTTTTTCCCTTCCTCAGTGCTGGGAACTGGACTGAAGGGAAACTGATGCAAACTATTCCTTAGCTAAACCTCTCTTTTATAAGCCTCTTTTTCAAACCTGTGTTTTATAAAGTGGCATTCTACTGTATAAATACTTTATTTTAACTTTATTGTCCCCAGGAGGGAACTGGTTGTTAAGGAAGACATTAAAAACAAGATCCTATATCAATGCATGATATAAGCACGATAAAGCCAAAAGAAAGATACATACAGGACTGTCTCAGAAAATTAGAATATTGCGATAAAGTTCTTTATTTTCTGTAATGCAATTAAAAAAACAAAAATGTCATACATTCTGGATTCATTAAAAATCAACTAAAATATTACAAGCCTTTTATTATTTTAATATTGCTGATCATGGCTTACAGTTTAAGATTAAGATTCCCAGAATATTCAAATTTTTTGAGATAGGATATTTGAGTTTTCTTAAACTGTAAACCATGATCAGCAATATTAAAATAATAAAAGGCTTGCAATATTTCAGTTGATTTTTAATGAATCCAGAATGTATGAATTTTTTGTTATTGTAATTGCATTACAGAAAATCACAATATTCTAATTTTCTGAGACAGTCCTGTAGATAACAAGGTATAGTGCTAGGTTTAGAGTAATGAATAGATTAAATTACAGGTTCTTAAAATACCACAAGTATACGTCAGCTTGGTTGGATTCCTGCCAGTGAGTTGAAAGTGACAGAGTCGCACACCTGAGGTCATAGCAACACTCCCTAGCAACAAGACGTCATGAACTAACGTAAACTAGCTCTGGCACTTTGAGCAGTACCCAGAAGGAAGAAGGTGGACATTGGCTGACTGAATGGATTAATCCCTTTTCATAGTAAATCTGTCGTACAGATAAATATGAATGAATTAGATCATATTGAATTTTAGATAGATTATAAAAAATTGGGTTATAACTGGACTGAACTGGATTGTACATATTTGATTGTATTAAACGTGTTTCTTTTCTCTTCAAAGTGCCTTGAGATGTTATTTGTTGTGAATTAGTGCAACTGAACATAAATTTATTCAAGTGTGTTAACTTTTTGACAGACCTTTCTTTGTTTGACCTGTTTGGTTGGTTTGGTTGTGGTGACTGTGCTCTCTTATGCAACTAGTCGAGTTTCATATCATACTATCTTCTCTGACACGTATTCAAAATAAGACAGAGTTCAGTAATGCCCTCAAAATGCATTTAAAACAAACAATAAGATGTGTTGTACAAGTGTTGCCAGACTGCAAAGAAACAAATTCCCAAACCAGGCGCCTTTCACCCATTTCCTATCCTACAAGGGTGGAGCCTGACGTGTTGCATCATAGTTTACTGATACCAAACTGGTACCAAACAGGACTGGGTGGAGATGTTTCAAAAAAGTTATGATCAAATCATCCAGCAATCCAGTGAGATTTTGTAAAACTTTAAGTCTTAACTACTGATCTGCTCTGTTACTTTAGCTTGATTAAACTCTTCTGTTATAAGTAACTTTGGATAAAAGCCTCTGGTAAATATATTGTAATGTAATAATTTGTTTCAGACAGTTAATTCACTTGGGTTCAGTTCAGTTTGGTTTGGTTCAGTTCATTTCAGATGGGTTCGGTCCAGTTTAGTTCACAGTTCGGTTTGGTTTGGTTCAGTTTGGTTCAGTTCGGTTTGGTTCATAGTTCAGTTCGGTTCAGTTTGGTTCAGTTCGGTTCAGTGTGGTTCAGTTTGGTTCAGTTCGGTTCAGTTCGGTTCAGTTT
Source organism: Cololabis saira (assembly GCF_033807715.1). Taxonomy (NCBI): domain Eukaryota; kingdom Metazoa; phylum Chordata; class Actinopteri; order Beloniformes; family Belonidae; genus Cololabis; species Cololabis saira. The sequence goes on along the minus strand of NC_084606.1, from coordinate 16,046,018 downwards.
GGTTCAGTTTGATTCAGTTTGGTTCAGTTTGGTTCAGTTTGGTTCAGTTTGGTTCAGTTTGGTTCAGTTCGGTTCAGTTTGGTTCAGTTTGATTCAGTTTGGTTCAGTTTGATTCAGTTTGGTTCAGTTCGGTTCAGTTCGGTTCAGTTTGGTTCAGTTTGATTCAGTTTGGTTCAGTTCGGTTCAGTTCGGTTCAGTTCGGTTCAGTTCGGTTCAGTTTGGTTCAGTTTGGTTCGGTTCGGTTTGGTTCATAGTTCAGTTCGGTTCAGTTTGGTTCAGTTCGGTTCAGTGTGGTTCAGTTTGGTTCAGTTCGGTTCAGTTCGGTTCAGTTTGGTTCAGTTTGATTCAGTTTGGTTCAGTTTGGTTCAGTTTGGTTCAGTTTGGTTCAGTTTGGTTCAGTTCGGTTCAGTTTGGTTCAGTTTGATTCAGTTTGGTTCAGTTTGATTCAGTTTGGTTCAGTTCGGTTCAGTTCGGTTCAGTTTGGTTCAGTTTGATTCAGTTTGGTTCAGTTCGGTTCAGTTCGGTTCAGTTCGGTTCAGTTTGGTTCCCAGTTCATTTCGGTTCAGTTTGGTTCCCAGTTCATTTCGGTGCGGTTCAGTTTGGTTCGGTTTAGTTTGGTTCACAGTTTGGTTTGGTTTGGTTCGATTCGATTCATTTCCACTTCACTATCCTTTCTGTTCAGTTTCAGAAATCAGATAAGGTAAGAAGACCTGAAGAAACATAATTTGAGGAAACAATGGAAGGAGAGATGAAGGGGAGGGATGGGGGAAAAAACAAAAAAAAGAAAGAACAGTTTTGCCCAGTAGTGTTTTTTTCATTCCCTTTTCAACAGCCTTTAAACAACTGGATTGTTTTCATAAAAAAATAAAAATAAAACAGAAAAAAATCCCATTGAGTGTGCTTCTATTTTTTAAATGAATAACGTTTACTTGGCAAAAAAGGATGAGATGTCTATTTTATATTCTTAAAATCTTCACTATGATATGGCAATTTTTTATAAAACCCTTTTTCTTTTTAAATACCGGTAATCTCTGTTTGTGGATGTCCTCCCTGTGACTTTAGTAGCATCCACCCCACTCTTTTTTTCCATCCTAAACACAAATACTGTGTAATTATTAAATAGATTTAAACTAATCTCCCAAGAGAATGTGATTAACACGAGCCTGCCCACATTTTCTATTTTTTAAACTACTGGCTCTAAATTGATAATGGGACAGTATATATTAAGAAAAAACGTGAACAATTTGAACAATGAAATTTTGTTACATACTGTAGCTCTTGCACTAGTTTTAATTTATATTTTACACATCGTCTGAAGATTTCAAAGAGCAGGATTCACGACTCAAGAACATATTGATTGTGGACTGGCTTGTTGCCTTTGCAAATTTGTTCTTCCAAGCAAGTTCCTCTGAGCTAGATCGCTCTGAAAGTCAAATCTAAAACAAGGCTCTTGTTTGTTAAAGGCTAGTCTGTTTTTTCTTCCGCATCAGTAAACCATTTTTGTGGCAGTTCCTCATAGCAGTTACAGTAAATGTCAGACAGAAGACTTGTGACGTTGTTATGTTTCTAATTTTATTTCTCTTTGGCAGTCTTCAGCCATTCCATTTGACTTTGTCTCTTTCTTCCCTTCAAAGCTTTTTCCTGTCTTGCTGCATCCAAATACGACATGCGGTAATTTCCATTGCATATTTGCATATTGCGTTACATATTTGCAATATGCGCATGTCATAGATGCATGCCAACACCCCATTAAGCACTGGAATGAAACTAAGTGGTGTTATAGAAACTGATCAGAATTAATGCATTCATATTAAAACAACCAAATCCAAACGCTACATGTAGAGTTTTAGGCTGAAGACTCGTCAATCTCACTTCCATAAGTCTGAATATCTTCACATATTTGCAGACAAATAAAACAGAGCAAAGTGTGTACCCAAACACCCATGTCATGCTAGTCTTGTTGACTTAGTTTGAGAGTAAATAAAGGATTTCAACACATCCGTGTTTTTGGTTTGGAGGGTGGCTGCTTTGATATGCATCTCACTGCACCTACTGTAAATACATCTTAAAGTGGACATATCGCTTGGGTGTCCTCAGGCGCTAATTATAGTGACAGGTCAACAATCATCATGTGATACCCACTGACACTAGTTTCCTCATTTTATCAGTGCCACTTAGACATTTACTGTAAACAGTTTTGGCATGAAATTCCTCCCTGTTGTTTCCTCTGGAAATAGTGATGGTGAGAGACAAGAAACCTGTGCATGATAGTCATCAACAACAACAACAACATCAATCTGTAGTTAGTGTAAACTATAGTGCGTTAGGGCCAGTAGCTGCAGCTGCAGGACCGGACTAGAGCAGCTGGTCTTCATCGTAGATATGCTGCTATAGGCCTACGCTGCAGGGGGACACCTCTTTCCTTCACCCCTTTTGTTCTCTTCTTTTCCTCTTTCCTTTCTTCAGCTCAATCAACAGTTATTAATTGGAAGTATCTCATAGTTGCACTCCGTTGTGCTCGTCTGAACGCTCCTTTTCTCTCTTCTGTGCATGTTTTCAGGCCAGAGTTTCCAGAGCCGCATGCTGATCTCCACCCCCCCCATCCTACTATGCCATCCTCCATTTGTCTATATCAGCGGTCAGCAACCCAAAATGTTGAAAGAGCCACATTGGACCAAAAACACAAAAAACAAATATGTCTGGAGCCGCAAAATATGAAGTCTTGTATAAGCCTTAGAATGAAGGCAAATGGCGAAAGGCGAAATGTCGAGAAATAAGTTGAAAAGTTGAGAAAAAAGGCGAAATGTCGAGAAATAAGTTGAAATGTTGAGAAAAAAGTTGAAATGTTGAGAAAAAAGTTGAAATGTTGAGAAAAAAGTCGAAATGTCGAGAAAAAAGTCTAAATGTCGAGATTAATGTTGAAGTACAATTTCGAGAAAAAAGTCGATATGTCAAGAAAAAAGTTGAAATGTTGAGAAAAAAGTAAAAATGTCGAGATTAAAAAGGAAAGGAAAAAGGAAGGAAAAGAGAGAAAAAAAGAAAAAAAAGAAGAAAAAAAAAGAAAAAAAAGAAGAAAAAAAGATCAAACAATTTTGAAAAGGTTCCAGGGAGCCACTAGGGCGGCGCTAAAGAGCCGCATGCGGCTCTAGAGCCGCGGGTTGCCGACCCCTGGTCTATATAGATGGATATCTACTCACATCCTGACATGCAGTACCATCCTCTGACCACATCAGTGTTTGCCATCTATTCCTGTTTATAGTGTTATCTTTGTCATTTGTAATATTGACATTATATTTGTGCCTCTCCTCTCCCCTTTCTCCATCCCCTCCATCCAATCTCCCTCCTTTTTCCTGCTCTGACCTCCAGGTCCATGATCCAGGTCCTACTCTGCCCTGTTTTTTTCTTGCCATTTTTCTTTAATATTTAGGGGGTCATGTTCTGGATCTCTGGAAAACACCTAGAGACAATTTGTATTGTAATAGATGCTATTGAAATAAAATCGAACTTAACCAAATGGAATTAGGGGGCCTTTGTGATAGGTGTAACGTGATGGTGCTGTTTATTTGCGTACGGTTACTTCAGTGTTATCTTTTTGCATAACACTACAACATGCAAATCCAACCTCACACGAGCAAAAACATATTTTTTGCAATAATACCGTCATTTATTTGACAAAAGTTAAGCCTAAAGAAAAACAAAATCATAAGATCAAGTTACCCCTTACTGCCTCCAAAGTACTTGAGAGGTAAGTTGAAGCCGAGTGGTGCTAATCATCAGTTCTGTTCATCCGCAGGTGTCCAGACTTCTGTAAAAGCAATCATTTTGGCAGTTTGCTGGTTAGTGTTACTACTTCATCAAAAGGGTTATAAAACCAATTCCAAACAATTTGGGGCTCAATGTTTTACAATGGAATTGATATGTGCAGTCAACATTATTGATGCAGTAATTAGACCGAACCGCATTGGACTTGACTGTTTTCTGTGAAAAGTGCTTTGAGACGACTGTAGTTTTGAAATGGCCTCATACAAATGAAATGAACTGTATTGAAACATAATTTAATTTACTGCAACATTGTTCAGATTTTACATTTTTCTTCTAAAATCAGTTTTTATGTCAGATGTTTACATCAAAGTCTAGTTTCAAATGTTACCTGTTTTTTTTATTTATTTATTTATTTCGATCATGTGCTCAATATGGTACACTCATTCATAGCATGTCGTGTAATCATTTGGATCGAAAAGGAATAGGCTGAAGCTCTGAGCTTATAAATGCCTACCCTTTAACCTTCACATTATTATTATTTACACTTTCTACAACAAATGCTTTCTAGCATTTCCACCCAAAAAAGAAGCAAACACAAAACACAAAAAAAAAAAATATATGTAACAACAAAGAACCAGTAAGAAAAGAAAAAAGGAAAAATAAATAATAAATAGTCCCGATTAAAACAAGGACAAAAAGATCAGTAAATATTACCTGCATAATTCCATAATTCTCTCTCTTGCATCTTATCCTTCAATCTTGTTGGTATTTACCAATCATGGTCTGTTTTAAACTATTTTTAAACTGTATGATGTTTTTACTTTGTTTAAGATTATCTGGCAAGCTATTCCACAACTTAACCCCTGTAACTGAAATACACATACTTTTAAGTGTTGTTTTAACTGTTGGTTGTTTGAGATTATGTTCCCCCCTTAACTCATATTGCCCATCTCTATCCTTAAACAGTTTTTGTATGTTGCAGCGGAGTGAATTATTCTTTGCTTTGTATATTATCTGTGCCGTTTTAAATTCAACTAAGTCAGTCAATTTTAGTGCGTTTAATTTCCAGAACAAAACATTTGTGTGATGATAAAATCCTACATTACTTACGATTCTTATTGCTTTTTTTTGCATTAGATAAATGGGTTGAAGATTGGTTTTAAAACTATTTCCCCAAATCTCCACACAGTACGTCAGATACCTGTATTTGTGAAAAAAATCTTCACTGGTAACTAATTGGTAATGTGAAACAATTAAGTATTCTAGCAAGTTTAAACTTGCATTATCGCATCAAAAGAATTTTCACATTTTCACAGAGACTCTTTGACTGAGTCTCAGTAGTTTCCCTGTAACTACCCCAAGCCCAATCCCTTTTTGTCCCCCATAAACCTCCCACCAGTCCGTCAAAGGTCCGTCAGCGAGGCCCGACCCCACCAGAGCAGCCAAAGCTACGCCACACAGCCCCGCCCTTCCAGTCCCTCCATCATGTTCTGTCTCCGCAGTCTGATATGTGGCAGCGAGGATTACAGCAGTCGTGACTTTTCCCAAGACAAACTGGTACCCATTTTATTAGAGGGTTTTAAAATGTCTGTACTTCTAGGTGACAGAAGGAGAAATGTGGCCCAGTCAAAACACAGAGAGTTGCACTCTTAAAGACCTTTAAATATAGTAAACATACCTTGTGTGCCACAGACTGCTCCCAAACACAAGGAGGATGCAAATAATACCTTTAAAACACTAAAAACAGTCACAATGCTCATGCCTAATTTGCTACAGTTGAAGGGGCTATCAAACCCTCCTGTGTCGGTGGCAGCTAGGGTTGTCACCCGTCCCGTAAAATACGGAATTGTCCTTTATTTGAGAAAGAAAATGTTGCGTCCCGTATTGAACTAATACGGGACACGATTTGTACCGTATTTTCATTAATTTTTACACTATATTCTAGTTGAATTATTGAAATAAGTTAACTTTTACACCATATTCTAGTTGAATTATTGAAATAAATTAACTTTTACACCATATTCTAGTTGAATTATTGAAATAAATTAACTTTTACACCATATTCTTCACCTGTAGCTATATTATACATCTGGGCTGATGTGGACATACGTAGCATAGGAGGCTATTTCAGTTGCTATATGGTTGTCTGTCTGTCATGAAAGTTCAATGCTATTAAAGCATTTTAAACTTTAAATCAAAGCATTTTGTTTTTCATATAAAATAAACACATTTTTATTCAGTTTAGAAGTTTTGGGGCTTTTTTTTTGGCTCCTGCGCTGCTGAAATCAGGGCGTCCCTTATTTCTATTTCTGAAAGGTGGCAACCCTAGTGGCAGCTGAACTTCAGTCCACCATGGCCTGAAATTACTTCACAGACAAAATCCAAAATATTAGAAAAAGCATTTGGTACATCAGCAGCAGGTTCGGCATATGTGACACCCAAAACCGGTTTAAATACGATGACAAAGTTTCAACCCATTAACAGCGAAGACCTGGAGGACATCTCACGTCAGCTCAACTCCTCTTCCTGTTTAGACATCCTGCCAACAGATGTTTTCTAAAAAATCTCAAAGATTTTGAAGTCAGACCTGTTACTGATCGTTAACTTGTCTTTAATGTCAGGTGTGTTTCCAGAGTCATTAAAAAGAGCTGAAGGACCTGAAAAGCTAGTCCATGCATTCATCTTTAGTAGCTTGGTTATTGTAACAGCATCTTTACAGGTTTACCTTAAAGGAGCATGAAGCTCCTTTTAAGAAATGAGACTCTCTAGCGCCACCCTTCACCACGACGGCCGTTGGGGGTACTGCAGCCAACAGTGAAGCCGGTGTCGGTGCTTTTTTTTCCCACCTGCTTTTTTTTACCGGCTCCCCGTACGTGATGACGTTCCGTCTTGATCACTGATAATTCTGATAATTCCTTGTATATGTTTCTTCTCCCTTTTACCTCCACTATGATCTGCTGCTTCTGACTTTACAGAAGTGTATGTCTCTATATGTTCTCATTGTTGAAAAATGTCTAAGCAAAATAGTCATAATACATTATATAAATATAATTAAAAAAATGTAACGTCAACTAAGCGCTCACTGATTAATCCGCAATTGCCAAAAAAGACGTTTTGAATGTGAAGACATGGTGAAAAACTACCTTCCTAGCTTAACATGGCAAAAAAATACCATCGCAGGGAAAAAATGCACACTTCCGGGGAAAATATTGCAGCCCGATACAATCTGGTACCCATACCGGCACGGGAGAACGGGGAGAACCTGCATGCAGCGTCATGTGACGTCACATCCGCAGGACAGCGCGGGAAAACCGAATTGCAGCACATTTTGCAGCACACAGCCTGTTCAAGGCAACGGAGAGATACACTAGAGGGCTCATTCTTTTTGGTTTGGAACGCTTCATCTGACATTATTACTAGAAAACTTAAAATGTATACAGATTTTTTTCATAAATCCTGCCACAATCCGGCCTCAAGCTCCTTTAAAAGTCAGTTTGACAACTGCAGCTCATTCAGGATCTTTGCTGCTCCAGTCCTCACTAACACCAACAAAGTGGACCACATCAGTCCAGCTGTGAGGTCTTTACACCGGCTGCCTGTCCATCAGAGGATAGACTTTAAAGTTCTGAATGGTCTCGGACCAGAATACATCAGTGACCTCCAATGAACCTTCCAGACCCTTCAGGTCATCTGGATCTAGTTTCTTATCAGTTCCCAGAGTCAGAAACATGGAGAAGCTGAGCTCAGCTTCTATGCTCCTCATGTCTGGAACAAACAAACTCCCAGAAAGCTTCAGATCAGCTGAAACACTCAGTTTATTTAAATCCAGGTTGAAGACTCTCCTGTTCTCAGCTGCATTTAAGCAAAGCTCTAAACCTGTTACTGTTGCTTTTAAACTTGTTTAGAAACTTTTAACTACTGATTTTTATCTGATTCCTACGACGAAGTATTAGTGCCAAACTAAGACAAAAAAAAAAGAGGAAATTACGAGAATAAAGTCATAATGTTGCGAGAATAAAGTCGTAACATTACGAGAATAAAGTCGGAATTTATGAGAATAAAGTCGTAACATTACGAGAATAAAGTCGTAATATTATGGGAATATAATTTATGAGAACTCTTAACAGGAAGAGCAGTCTTCTCCCTGTGTTAAAATGAGGAAGTGAAGTTATATTTATATATATTTAATATTACGACTTTATTCTCGTAATATTACGACTTTATTCTCGTAATATTACGACTTTATTCTCGTAATATTATGACTTTATTCTCAAAATATTACGACTTTATTCTCAAAATATTACGACTTTATTCTCAAAATATTACGACTTTATTCTCGTAATATTACGACTTTATTCTCGTAATTTCCATTTTTTTTGTCTTAGTTTGGCCCTAATACTCCGTCGTAGATTCCTATCTACTTTTATGTTAAATTTTTAAAAATCATGCTTTGTTGATCTTATTTCTTTATTTTTTGTCTAAATTGTAAATCATGCTTTTTATTAATTTTTATTGTGCTGTACAATAAACTTGCCTGCCTTGTCTAAAACGCTTAAGTTGGCTTTATTAAATGTTAGGTCTTTAGCTGGGAAAACATTTGTAATAAATGCTTTTATCTCTGAGGACACCCTGGATTTGTTTTTACTGAAACTTTTACTGAAACTGAAACAGGTTCTCAGCTGTCTGAGTAATGCTTTATATATGCACCGGTACTTTTCAAATACTTTTTTTTTTATCAGATTGTCTCACACATCAATATTCAGACCTATCACTTTACAATCTGAGATCCTTTCTAACATGTCAAACACTACATATCCTTTTTCATTCTCTCTGGATTTCACTACATCTTTGCCTGACTTATCTGAATCTTTAAACCAGGGTGTGGTCTCATTGATGATAAGCTCCTTACTCTGCAGCATTTCTGGCAACGGCCCTAGGTCTTCTCTGCAGTCATCCGACAGACCCAGCACACCTTTTCTTAAGATGTTTCTATCATTCCTCGTGACAGAAATGTTTCATCTCAACCTAGTTCGAAGCCCTTAGCCCTCCAGGTTTCTGCTTGGCTTGGATCCAGGCCCAGACTCTGGGATGATCCACATTTACTTTTCCTTGATGACGGTGCCAAGTTTCACTGTATATTTGACGAGTCAGGGACTTGAAAAATGTTGGAAATTGTGGCCAAATCAGTCCATCGTAGTTCCAGGGAAAAGGTTTCTAAGAGGTTAAACTCATTTACTGGCTCTTACTAAACTTTGAGCAGCTATGAAGATTTTATAGAAGCAGCTACCAAAACAGGCCTCTGTGAAAAGTCGCATTTCCTGCAAATTTATTTTGATATAGGTAGTCTCTAGCTGTGTGGTTCTGAATAACTAAAAACTTTAGTCAGAATTTGATAAAAAGACAAATCTAGCAGAGCAATGCAGCTTGACCAGCTTTCCTTTCAGCATAAGAAGCCCTTCGGTTCTCACTTTGTGTGCATCTATTGTCTGAAATGAGTCAAAGAAACATTCCTTTCTCCGAAAAGTCCCAGGTAGCGTGAAAAGGAATGTGTGAAAGGAGATGGCGGTACGCAGACAGTCATTCAACATTTTTCCTCCTTTGTTTGGTTTATTACACACACACACACATATAGTCACTTAGTCACATGCATATACACACACACACACACGCATGATCATATACATACATACACACACACACACATAGACATACACACTGGCTTGTTCACCTGCATGCTGGCTCTCTAGTTTTTGGGTTTAGGTAGCGGTAGCGATAGCTTAGCTCAGACTGCAATCAGATCTTAAGATTTAGGTCGTTGCTGTTATTGTTTTGGTTGGCTCCGTGCCGGTTTCGTGTTTTGTTTGTGTTTTTTTGTTGCAGATTTCCAGTGCTTGACGTGTGTCTCCGTGTGTTCCTGCTTCCTGGATTGGCAGTGGATGTCGTCACCCCCCCCCCCCCCAAAAAAAAAAAAAAACACTGGGTTTGTATGTGTATATTTATGTATGTGTACGCATATGTGTGCGTATATATATTAAATATAGTAATAATGCACATATATATACACTTTTGGTTTCTACCGTCATGGTATCAATCATTAATATGTGTGCAGACAAGGTAGAAAAAAAAAAAAAAAAAGAAAAAAAAAAAAAAAAACATTTCTCCTCCTTTAAAACACATGTCTTGTGCACCTGCTGATCATGCCTGTGGCAGGCGATCAAGTGTTTCCGCTCCTCCTCGCAGTGTATTATGTTTCAAACAAACAGACAATTAAGGGATAAAAAAAAAAAGGCAGACAAATAAGTAGGAAACTACTTTTATTGCAGAGAAAAGGAAAATGTCCTTCATATTAAAAGACAGATATAATATGGCAACTTTGTTTATTACACTGAAATAAATTACTTTAAAATATCTACTTTATAAAATATTCCATCTGTGCGTTAACAGAAATAAAAGTACTAGAAGCAGCTAAGTGGCACTTTAACAGAGGTTTTAAACCTGTTCTCACTCTTCAAGCTTCAGCTTCTTCAGATCAGACTTCAGCAGCTCCTCATCCTCCTCTTCCTCCTCCACCTCCACCTCTATTCCATCCATCGTCTTCTGCAACTCCTCCTTGATGCTGTTCAGCTCCAGCAGTCCGTCCTGCAGGTCCTTGCACACCTCTCGGATCTTGGTAGCGAACTCCGTCTTGGCTCCTTTCCTCAGCTCCATGGAATCCTTGGCCAGGAAAAACACGTCGAGGGCCAGGAAGAGGCCCGACATGACCCCGGTGGTGACGCTCATCACCTGTGCGGCTTTAGCGGCGCCGCCGGCCACGTTCAGGACCTGGATGGTGCCGATCAGACTCTCCGCGTTTACGACCAAAGCCTTGCCGGCTCGGCCGCCCTCCTTCACCACATGCTTGACGTTCTGATTCAGGTGCTTCTTGGAGATGCTCTCGGCGTACTGCTCAAAGTTCCAGTCCTCCAGAGTCTGCATCCCTGCCTGCCAAACAGACGTTGAAAGGTGAGAAAAAAGAAAAGGGCTTTTTATGACAGCCAACGGCCTACAGACGGTATACGACTGTTGTGCAATGTTTGAGGATGACGAGTGCAAGAGGAACACAGCTGGCATTCGGATAAAAGTCAGGGAACTTTGACTCAGGGATGTACCTGACCGAATTGGGGCCCTAAGTGAAATTATATTTGTTATCCTAGGTATAAAATGATGGTATAACAAAAAACCATTTAACTTGACAAACTTTATCAATAACAACAAATGTACTGTATGTATAGATACAATAGTCTGACTGTATGAGTCAAATAAAATAAAATTCAACCTGAAATAATAAAAAAAAAAAAAAAAAAAAAAAAAAAAAAAATCAACCTAAAATAAATTTAAACAATATTAAATAAACTAAAAACTGAAATAAATACACAAATCTGAGTCATAAACAGCCATCAATTACTCATCAACAGGAAGTTACTTCCATCACCTCAACCCCCCACAAACAACTGAAAGCAGGTCCAGCAGGTCTGAAACCAGAACCAAACATGCACACGTGCCTTTTACACGTGCACACTTCTCTATTTTCTGGATGCAAAGTCATCAATGAGGTCGAACAGTTCTTAACAACATGAATTGATATTAAACTATAGCCAATATGTTATATATTGGCTAAAATCTACAGCTTTTATACGACCAACGGGTCTTGTTACCACTTCTTTTTCCACAGAGGTGAATGCAGATGGCGTTAACAAGACGTTCAATAAATGTTCATCAGGGCCGCTGGAAAAAACTAATCCTCCAGTCCAGATGGAGATGGAGACAGAGATTCCTGTCTGATGATTGGCAGCTCAGGTGTTTGTGCTACAAAGTTTTATTTCAACATCTCCACTTTCAAGTGAAGCACGAGTTTCCTCGTGTTTGGCTTTTTTTTCTTCCTCTTGCTCCTGATTTGTGATGTCTTTTGGACGAAAGTTGAAATCTCCCCCTAAGTAGCTCTGCAGGAGCCTGTCTGCCCACGCAGCCCTCTGATTGGTCCGATCTCGACTGTCAATCACTGTGTGGTCAGATTAGAGGTCTCGTTTCTCTCTTCCACCTCTAGATAGCGCACGTGCGCATGCAGCGCATCCATTGCTCATATGCTCTACCAGGCAAACGCGCCCCCCCTTCTGCGTTTGACTCAACAGTTGTTCAAAAAGACATGAAGAGTCACTGTTCTAGACCAGGGGTCGGCAACCCTCGGCTCTAGAGCCGCATGCGGCTCTTTAGCGCCGCCCTAGTGGCTCCTGGAGGTTTTTCAAAAATGTTTGACCTTTTTTTCCTTTTATTCTTTTTTTTCTTTTTTTCTTTTTTCCTTCTTTTCCTTTTTGATCTCGAAATTTTGACTTTTTTCTCAACATTTTGACTTTTTTCTCAAGATTGTATTTCAACATTAATCTCGAAATTTTGACTTTTTTCTCGACATTTCGACTTTTTTCTCGACATTTCGACTTTTTTCTCAACATTTTGACTTTTTTTCTCAAGATTGTATTTCAACATTAATCTCGAAATTTTGACTTTTTTCTCGACATTTCGACTTTTTTCTCGACATTTCGACATTTCGACTTTTTTCTCAACATTTTGACTTTTTTTCTCAAGATTGTATTTCAACATTAATCTCGAAATTTCGACTTTTTTCTCGACATTTCGACTTTTTTCTCAACATTTTGACTTTTTTTCTCAAGATTGAACTTCAACATAAATCCCGACATTTCGACTTTTTTCTCGACATTTCGACTTTTTTCTCAACATTTCGACTTTTTTCTCAACATTCCGCCTTTCGCCATTTGCCTTCATTCTAAGGCTTATACAAGACTTTTCATTTTTTGCGGCTCCAGACATATTTGTTTTTTTGTGTTTTTGGTCCAATATGGCTCTTTCAACATTTTGGGTTGCCGACCCCTGTTCTAGACTGATGAACTACAGTCACCGGTTTTATATAAAAGGCCATGTACTGCGTTCCCACTATCAAGCCAAAGCCAAGCGTTGCAAGACTGAGCCAGGCTAACCCCCCCCCCCATCCCATTTTAACTGCTGGTGCTCAGAGATAAGCCAGGCGCCTCTGGCCACCGACTCCTGGCTTCACCTCTCTGTACGGTGAAGAAGAGCTGAAAGGGGCTGGAGGTGAGACAAGGTAAGAGGGTTTTACATTTCAGCACCCTCTGGTTTATCTTATCACGCCATCATCAACTGTCAAAAAACATTTCAAAAGACAAATATTCATCGTCTGACAATTCCTTGTCAGATTAAACTTTACTTTCCCACCTTTCAGCATCTGCGCTACCAGTGGAATGTTTTAGCAGATTCCTGCTGCGTATGAATCCTTATTCCCACTGCTCCCTTGAGCCGCTGATCATCACAGTGACGATTCACCATTACCTCATAAGTCAACTCAGTTGCATCCCATTTTAGTATCGTCGTGCCATTTAAGCTCCGATCCCGATGAAGCTGCACTGACGAGAAGCCTCACTTCTTTGCATAGGGGCCACTGTAATCATTTATCTTTGCGTTAACCGAAATCTGTTGGTGGGGTGCGTTTATCAGTCAAGTATTGCACAAACAAATATGATTAAAATGACAGAAACTGGACTTTCACATGTCAAATCCAATGAGTCATGTTCTGGCTATCTGGAAAGCTGCCTAGAGACAACTTCTGTTGTAATTTACACTATATAAATACAATTGAATTGAAGTTACTCGCTGGAGACTGTCCAGGCGGTCCAAACTGAAGAGTAGGCCTGTGTTGAAAAAAATCGATTTCCCAATTCTAAATCGATTCTCATATTAATTCCTAAAAATCGATTCATATGTCTAAAGATCGATTTTTTTGGGGCGGGATTTTTTATATTTTCTTTTATTTATTTATGTATTTCTTTTTTTCATCATTACATTACAACTTTAGGTTATTTTTTTGTTTATCCCCAAAAAAGGAATGTTTTGTTGGACACGAGAATAACTGTTTTAAAGGTTTAAAGGTATGAAAACATTAAAGTGTTAGGTTAGAATTGCATAAATTGTCTATATTTCATTACTTTATATACTGTTTTGGGGTTACATTTGCAAAAAATGCTAAAAACCAAATGCTTCTCAAAAATTAAAAACCAAAATAGACCGAAAATGGAACAAATAAAAACGGAATGTGGGAAAAAATAAAAGTAATTTCATACGTCTCTGTTTCCTCCCTGGATCTGTTTGATAATTCTGATCCACATGATGTTTCTGAAAGCAGTTATGTCAGCATTCTGGGATATTCTGCAATACTTGCTGTTGAATCTCAATATAATACTAGTAGTAATATTTTGCATAACTACAGTCATATAATTCATGCAACAGCTCAAAAAACAGTTTTAATAACACTAACCCAAATCAATATCGGAATCGAAACGAATCAAATGTTGATAATCGCTTCTGAATCTTAAGAATCGGAATCGAATCGATTCTTGACATTTGAATCGATCCCCAGGCCTACTGAAGAGGTCTTTTGGATGAGGTCAAGTATTTCCATGAACCCACCTTCAGCTAGAGCTCTTAGCATTACCGAGACATGGCGAGTTACAATCCACACCAGCATATTCTCACCTGCAGAAACTCCAGGCAGTCTTTGATATCCATGATCTCCTCCTGGTAGTCTTGGATCATCTTCTCCACCTTTGTGCGGTCCGTCTTTGAATGGACCGTGTCTGTGATGTTGGCCGAGGCCGACGTCACGCCGCCGGCTGTGGCGATGCCGATGCCCACCGCCGTGACGATGAGCGACGTTCCCGCTGTGAAAGGTGCCAGGATGAGCCCGGTGATGGTGGTGATGGACCCGGCGACGCTGGCCACCCCGCCGCCCACGCTGGCCGTCACCGTCTTCTTGTGGAAGTTGTCTGCGGCGTCGGCCAGACCGAGGAGCTCCAGGATGCGCTGCTGCAGGGAGGCGCCGCGCTGGTTGAAGAAGCGGACGAAGAGACGAGCCGCCATGAAGACGCGGTCTGCAGCTTCTTCAACCACTCTGGCAACAGAACAAGAATCAGTGGAGTTAATACAGAGCCATTGAACAATAGTCTTAAAAAATACCAGGAAACTGGACCTGCTGGTCTATAAAGCACTGAATGGTCTTGGACCAAAACACATGCTGGATCTGTTAGTTCCTATGAAGCTCCCAGACCCCTGAGGTTCATCTGGATCTGGTTTGTTGTGGTTCCAGAACCAGAACCAAGCAAGGTGAGGCAGCGTTCAGTTATTCTGCTCCTCACCGGTGGAACAAACTTCCTGTAAACCTGAGGTCTGCTCCAACTGTAGATCCTTTAAATCAGGGTTAAAAACATTACTGTTTACTCAAGCGTACTCTTAAATTAAATACTTACTTGCTGTACTCTACTGCCCTTACCTCTTAACAACTTGTGCTTTTTATTATTTTACCTCTTTTCTTATCATTTTATTTGTTATTTACTGTTTATTTCTGTCTTGCTGCTTTTAATGTTGATGTAAAGCACTTTCAATTACCTTGTGTTGAATTGTGCAATACAAATAAACTTGCCTTGCCTAAAAAACGTGGCTGGGTCTCTACAAGTGAATTTAACTCCAGTAAACGTTACTACGTACTCTTCAGCTTCATCCTCCTTGTTTGCCTCGTTCCACTCGTCCCATCCTATCACACAAACACAAGGTGAGTAATAACGTCACGCTGCAGCTGCAACGAAGAGGATTAGTGAGAAACCCAACATACCCTCGACAGTTCCCCACCAGGCCAGAAGCCCTTCTTCATCCTATAAAACAAACTATTTGAATGTGCAGAGACATTTGCGTAGACGAGCATGCATCGTTAATAATGGGTTCTGGGGGGAAAAAAAACAATGAGACGAACGTACTTCGAGAGGGTCCAGTGTCCCCTCACTGGGGACCGGGACGTCAGCCAGTTGCAGCGTCTCCACTTCAACCACCGCCTAGTCAGACACAGAAGTCAAGCAGCGTTAACACGCAACAGAATACCAACCCACAGAGCTTCTGTAATTCACACATTATCACCCTCTCTTATTTATTTATTACAGGTATCTCTAGGGTTGCCACCTTTCAGAAATAGAAATAAGGGACGCCCTGATTTCAGCAGCGCAGGAGCCAAAAAAAAGCCCCAAAACGTATAAACTGAATACAAATGTGTTTATTTTATATGAAAAAACTAAATGCTTTGATTTAAAGTTTAAAGTGCTTTAATAGCATTGAACTTGCATGACTGTACAGACAGACAACCATACTAGCAACTGAAATATCCTCCTATGCTATGTATGTCCACATCAGCCAAGATGTATAATATAGCCTACAGGTGAAGAATATGGTGTAAAAGTTAATTTATTTCAATAATTCAACTAGAATATGGTGTAAAAGTTAACTTATTTCAATAATTCAACTAGAATATGGTGTAAAAGTTAATTTATTTCAATAATTCAACTAGAATTTGGTGTAAAGGTTAATTTATTTCAATAATTCAACTAGAATATGGTGTAAAAGTTAATGAAAATACGGTACAAATCGTGTCCCGTATTAGTTCAATACGGGACGCAACATTTTTATCTCAAATAAAAGGACAATTCCGTATTTTACGGGACGGGTGGCAACCCTAGGTATCTCATAGACATCATTGTTGTCCATTGTTCTTGTAGTTTTCTCTTCTGTGCATGTTTGCAGAGCTTCAGGAGCTGATTATCTGGCCTGCCCCCCCTCTGACCACCTCAGTGTCTGCTGTCTACAGTCATCCCTGTACTGCACCAGTTAGCCAGTATGTCTGTCTCTCCTTTCTCTGTTCTTCATTCTCCCTGTCTGTTCTCTCTGTTTTTGCTCAACCCGGTTGGTCTTCAGCAGAAGGGTCCCCCCTTATGATCCAGGTTTCTTCCCTCCTTAAGGGGAGTTTTTCCTGCCACTGTTTGGCTTAAGGTTTTTCTTCCACTAGGGGAGTTTTTACCTGCCATTGTTTATGTAATAATTGCTCGGGGGTTTATGTTCTGGGTCTCTGGAAAGATCCTGGAGACAACTTCTGTTGTAATAGATGCTATATAAATAAAATTGAACTAAATGTGTATTAGATTGAGCCATGGCTTTAGAGAAACCCACAGGTTGAACTCGGAGGTATGCATGTAGATACCATTAAAGGCCTGGGGTAAGTTTTGACAGATCTAGATAGTGCAGCTGCACGGCGACCCATCATTCAGGTACCACGGGTTTCACGTTCCCCACACACCTCTTTTTTGGTCCCGGATGCATGTTACCACTTCTCCCCGCAATTCCTGAAGCACATAATCATCCCTCTGCACTCATCCGAGTGTGAATGTGACTAATTCACCTGGCCTCTTGCTTAATGATGTCAAAATCCATCGAGTGAATTTTGACGCTAACGCCGCTGCAGGAAAGGGACGTGGTAGCAACATGACCTGCAGAAATGTCCAAACCTGGGACAAAGACGTTCTGTTCGAAGTACCAAGCCGGTTTTTCCAGCTTCTTACAGCGGAGTCACATGTCTTGCTCCTACAGAGCTCGAGGTCACTCGGGTAAATGAAAGTTGCTGCCACAGAGCGTGGAATATGAACCTTGTCTCTAATCTGGTTTGTCCGTACGACAACTTTTCTACCCTCAAGGCGAAGGTGCAGATACGTCTCTTTAACAGGAAGCTACTCCACCAACCAGAAACTCAAGAGCTGCCTTACAAACAAAGGAGCCACATATTTTCCCTTTCGGTTTATTCTCATCAACATTGCAAACTGTAGACAACGTTGTCTGAATACCAGATGAAGTTGCGTGGAAGGATGGGTGTGACAATCATACACAACGCTGGAGTTCAAAAGTGCACTGCCCTTGAACCTGCTTATAGTGCCAACCTGAGGGGGTGCCGGAGTGTCGGAGGTTGCATTTGCAGAATCCTGCAGAGACGGAGAGAAATTCAGATTTACACACCTGGGGATCTGGTAACAGACCTGGGGTCAGCTGTCAGACCACACTCTGCAGGGGAGTCTCCGCTGGACTTCACCTGGTTTCAGATGATGCTTTTACTAATGTTCCACACATCCAAAATAAAAGACTATCACTTCAGTGAACGATAGAACCACGTGTGTTGGTTTTACCTTTGTTTCCGAACGAAATAATGCACTGGGAAGAATCCTCTTTAATATGAACGTCTGACGAGACAAAGACACACAAAAACTCAGAACCTTCAACCATGATTTAACCTTTTAAAAAGAGTAACCTGCATACAAACTGAATGTAAAGTGACAGATCTGTTTCACGGACCCCTGTTCTCTTTGGAGCCTGTGGTGGGTGGGTTTTCACGTCACTGCTGGTGTCGGCATCTGTGTACCAAATAGACTGGAGGGAGAGCGTAGTGAAAAAAAAAAAAAATTAAGCTGCTGAAACATTTATTATGTTTCATTTATTATGTATAATAGGGCTGGGCGATATGGACCAAAAGTCATATCTCGATATTTTCTAGCTGAATGGCGATACTCGATATATATCTCGATATTTTTTCTGTGCCTTAATTGGGGTTTCCCCCAAAGCATTATAGCATAGCATCTCTGTTAGCTTCATTTTTTTCTGAGGCAAACCCTTAAAAAAACAGTCAGTTTTAATACAAAGCCTCGTGCCAAATGTCACACAGGTTCCTTTGTTAACAGAGGTCTGCACAATATCAAAATGTATAAAACAAATGAAATAAAAATAAACTGCCTGCATATATAGAATAAAAATGCTTCTTGAATAAAATAAAATAAATATCCCTTTCCTTCATAACAATTAAATTAAAATACACTGCAATTAATACAATGTAGACAGTAACAGGCAGACTTTTCCACTGAGGTTGACAGTTGTGCAAATAACAAAACATTTGTGCAAATCTCAAATAAAACATTCAAGTCAATTTGTCACAAAATAAGCTATATCAAAATCATTAAAAAAAAAAAAAAAAAAAAAAAAAAAAAAAATTTTAAATCAATATAAACGATATTGTCTGGTACCATATCGTGTTTGAAAATATATCGATATATATTAAAATCTCGATATATCGCCCAGCCCTAATGTATAATAATATATTTATTAATTATTTGGATATCAAACTCTTTGATTTCATTCATCCCCCTCTCACACACACCTTTCCTTCAGGCGTTTGGTAATAACCGATGACGGAAACCGAATGACTGTTTCCAGTAAAAACATATCATGTGCCTCTTCTACGTCACATGCTCAGCATTGTTCTTGGTCCACATGACTTAGTTACACCTGAGCACAATAGTTTCTTTTATACTGAAGGGAAAGTAATGACTAGACAAGCCACTAAAAAAAGATTCAGTCTATGTTGGTGATATACTTAAGTTGATCCCACATTAACAGATGCTGCACTAAAAATGGACAAAAGCATCTCAGAACAATCTCAGAACAAATCCTAATGTTCTGAAACACCAGAACAAAATACCCCCCTCTGGGATTCAGGGCAAATAAATGTTGATTCATTTAAGTCATTAGCCACTTTCAGATCTTACATGTCGCTCTATTTCACTGTCATCCAAGCTCTCGGAGCTGGTGGAATTCTCACTGTGAAGAGCTCGTTCATCCTGATGAGAAAGAAAAATGGAGAGCAGACTTTAAACACAGAGCCACTGGATCCTGTTTAGTCAACTACAGACTAAAAGAGAAAAATACCAAGTTGTGTAACAGCTAAATTTACTTTTTAAGTAATTGGCGTGTTACGTAAATACAGCAAATGCTAAAACCGATGTGCAAGACGCCAGGAATTCAACATGAGCTGATGAACCAGGGAAAGAAGAAGCTTCATGACTGCAATAAAACATTTCTTCAAACATCTCCACTAGTTGCAGTGTCAATTTACCCCAATCCGGTTGGAGGGAACCGCAGAGTCGGTCTCGCACGCATCAGCTGCCACCTGCATCACACCACAGTTGCTTCCATTAGTAACCTTAGTAAACCCCTGGTTTTCTTAAGGAAACGCAAGACTGAGGATTTTAATCTCCTTGATACCTGTGTGAGAGACTTAAAGGGGTTCACTTTCTGCATCATCCCTTTGAACACTCCGGGGTTCTACGATAAAACAAATGTGCAGACAGAAAAAAAAAAAGCGTCAAAGCACTTATTCTATGAAAATGTATGCTTTGTCGCCATCTTGTGGTGAGATTAAGAACAACACCTAAAATGTTCTCTGGTTCTCTATTTAAAAGCATTCCTCTTTCATTACAATTGGAAACCTTTAGCTTGAATCAGGATTAAATTACAATAGGCTCCCATATGAGCTCAATGTCCAAAATGTTTCATTTGTTTAAGTGTGTATTCTTGGTAACATACCGGCGCCTGTTTCTCTGGCTCGTTGTTGTTATCGGCCAAACTTCCACTGCTGGCGGAGAGTTCATTGTGTCGAAATTGAACGTCCTGAAAGATGAATAGAGAGACAGAAAGAGAAATTGAGCTTTTTAAAATTAGGGTCTCCCTTTGTGTGCAAACAACAGTCTCCAGGAAGAAGTCCTGCATCCCCCCCAACAACTTCACACTGTACCTTTGACTGGGAAGATTTGAACGGGTTGACTTTCTGCATCATGCTCGCCATCACTCCTGGATTCTACATAATAAAAACACAGTAACATTTATTAAGTCACAACCAAGCAGGTGGTAAGTGAGTGATTATGCAGGACAGGTAGCAGGACACCTGTTTGTCCTGGAGTTCCTTCGACTGTTGAGGATTTGCAGAATCGTCTACGAGATCCTTTTTTGATTCCTTAAAAAACAGAAAGAAATAAAATAATAAATACATTTTGAAGAAAAAAAAAGTCTGAAATGATTAAATCTGAAGTCTATTGTTTATACATCACTATACTCTAGACCAGTGGTTCCCAACCTTTTTTCCTTGTTCCCCCCCTACTTGTGTCTAAGACCAGCCGGGCCCCCGACCCGTACGTACTAGCACCAAAATAGTCTTTAATTGAAAAAAATGAACATTAATTATGTTTTTTTGATACATTTCTCTTTGGTTTACTCTGTATACATACAACTTTGTTTTTCTCCAATGTTTCCAATGTATAAAATACGCACAAAAGAACATAAAAGGACATAAAAATATTTGTGAAAAATGTCTTTAATATGAGACCAAAATTTTTAACATTTTTCCTTTAACAACCTGTTGGAGTAGATTAAATGTTGAGTAATGATATAATAATAATAAGGAATGAAATAATTTCCTGTTTGTGTCACCAGTGTATAAAAAACAAAAAATATTCAAGACATTCATAAATTATTCCAACAATGTCTTATGAATGACTCATTCACAAATATAATTTTTACAACTGCATAATTTCAAAGCAGACAACGTTTTGCGCCCCCCCCAGAGATCTCTGGCGTCCCCCCAGGGGAACCACTGCTCTAGACTAGAACAAGCTGCCATGTTTGATATAAACGTGATTATTTATTCAAAGACATGTATGACAGAAGTCAGCACCTGTCCAGAAGACTTAAATGGGTTCACTTTCTGCATGACTCCCTTCAACATGCCGGGGTTCTGAAACATTACCACAAATCACTCACAAAATTCACAACTGCATACAGGGAATTGTGTGAAAATAAATAAAAGTTATACTCATTGTTTAAATAAAACAGTTGTTTAATGAGGGTGCAAGCATGTACAGGAGACAAGACACAAAACATTACTCTCTTCAACCGTCAATGAGCTGAAACACAGAAGTGCTGGTTACTGAGAACTTCTGCTGCCTACCTGACGGGCGTCTGAACCCCTGTCCTGCTCCAGGGACTCCGACGATGACGCTTCAGTCATCTGAGCGAGAAAACAAGCCGAGTCTGACACAGAGCAGCCTTGACCAACGGAGCGTTTAGACCAAACTTAAAGCTACCTGCGAGCTAGACTTGAACGGGTTCACTTTCCTCATGACCCCTTTCAGCATCCCAGGGTTCTGAAACAAATAGTAACACAGTGCACACTAGATCAGCACATCAGTATGTCGGAATGTGTGATATAGTTGGGAGGCGAGCGGGTCGGACCCTCGTATCCCAAAACGCTGAGTGTTGGACAGTTCCTAAAGCCTTGCAGGAGTGCCATAGCTGAAGAAGAGCTTCCTGTAACCCCACCTCAGGACAGGAAGCTCAAAGCTCATTCAAACGCTGCATCTTCGTAACCCAATTTTAAACTTAATTAATCCAGGCCTCCAATTTATCTACCTTCATGCTTTGCCCCTTTTTCTAGAAATGTTTTTGGCTGTACTGAAGATGCCTAAAGAACCCCTTGATCCCATGTCCCTGATTGACATGCAGGTGGTCTTGCTGTAGAGTTTTCTTGGCCCTGCATGGCAACTTAACTTAAAAGAAGCATTTGTCGATCTTATGGTGCTTTCCCACTAGGGGTCTAACGTGCCGAGTAGATACTTTTTCTGTATCTATTCTTCCTAGGTTCTAAGCGGCTGAGTCGGGCTGTATCTGACGTCATCACACTACACGCCACCAACTCTGACAGAGCTTCTTGTTCATTTTATTCAACAGGCAATGGCAGCGCAAAAGTCTGTTTGGTGATTCAGCTCTGAGGTGCAGATGTTCATAAACCTGGTGGCTGAGGAGAGAATTAAAAAGGGATCTAGACGGTCGATAAGGAATCACAAGATCTACCAGGAGCTCTGTCACTTCATAGCTGCTCACGGCTACCGACGGACTTTTCAGCAGCACCGAGACAAACTAAAAAAAAATTAAAAAGCGTTGCCGCTTGAAGCTTCTCTCACTCTCATTTAACTTGATATCGAACACAAGCCACAGACCCAGCAGCAGATATATCATCTCCTCCATGTTCTACATCTTTAGTGTTGTTGTCTAATCAAATCAAATACGTCACAGCAGCTTCGCTCCAACTCTCCTACTTCTGCTCCAGGTGCTGAATTGTTATGGAAAAGAAACCAGGCCGAGTTGAGTCGAGCCGAGCTGAGTAGGTACTAGTGGAAAAATGCCATTAGTTTAACCACTTCCCAAAGGTGGCGTCATCTGACATCACAACAAAGAGCTAATTCACACAGCTAATACATGAGCCAACGCATTCCTGTAGCTGCTGTCCAGAACTTACGACTGCTTTCACTGGTGTATCGCAGCAGTTGCTGCCCCCTAAGGAGGACCGCGCAGAGAGGAGCTTTGTTTACTGTCTTTAGCTACGCCTGTGGCTGTAATGAACATGGTCCGAAGCAGTTCGGTGAATGACTTGCTTCTCCTGGAGTACATAAGTGCCGTTAACAGGCAGCTGGTTATCTGGTGGCTGGTATACCAATTAAAAATCCCAACCCAACTCCTTTCCCACACATCAGCTTAAACTCCACAAAACTGTATAAAGGAAAACAAGCTTCTGAATGATCAGAATTTCCCTTTGATGCTTTTTTGTAAATGAAATAATGGCACAGTGAGGAAGGTTATCGTTTTTGATCAGCCTGACACTAAGAGCAATCAGAGGATTTTAAATATGTTTTAATAAGTAGAAACCTTAGAAAGAGAGCATCTGTCTAAAAATATGTAACAGAAGCCAATATTTTCATCGGGACTCAGTTTTTTTAAACACCTGTGATCTCACCTGGGTGGAGTCTGCTGCCTGCTCCAGTGACTCAGAGGAAGGAGCTTTGCTGACCATAGAAGATGCCGCCTGAAAAGAGGGAATATACGTGTCAGAAGGCCTGTAAAGGGATGAATATTAATAGAAGTTAATCATTTCATGAATGCCCCTTCTGTTTCTAATTTTTATTAATGATTTTGCTGTAATGTCTGAGTCCTCTCTGCCCATTTTATTTGCGGACGATACCAACTTTGTCATGTCGCATTCTAATTTTGAATGTTTATTAAGAAATGCCAATACCATGTTGGAATACGCCTCAAGATGGTTTCTGACGAACAAGCTTTCCTTGAATATAAATAAATCAAATTATATTCTTTTTAGAAACAAAAACAAATTTTTTCCTGAGCAGGATTTAACGCTCCAAATTAATAATATTGAAATCCAACAAGTTTCATGTGTAAAATTTCTTGGTGTACTAGTGGATGAAAGATTGTCCTGGGGAAAACATATTGAGTATGTGTGCAAAACAAATTATGAAATCCTATGGTATTATTAGAAGAGTTTCTTTCTTAGTTAATCAGTCCTGTCTCATGATATTATAGTCTAATTTATTCATACTTGACGTATTGCAACATTGTTTGGGGCGCTTCTTATTCTTCGTACCTCAACCAATTATTTCTAATTCAGAAAAGATTCTTGAGAATGATTTCATTTTCTTCTCATCAAGCACTTTCTGCACCCTTATTTAGCAAATTTAAATTATTATCAATTGTTTCTATTAATAAGTTTCAAACATGCCTGTTTATGTTTAAGTTCATTCATTTCAAACAAGACATTCCAGGCACTTTTCATAATTGTTTTCTGTTATCATCAGATATTCATTCTTATTCAGTTAGAGGAGGGAAGAACGTTCATTTACCTCTTTGTCGTACCTGCAGTCACCAATCCTTTATCAAATTCCATGGCCCTCAACTCTGGAACTGTTTAGATAGATCTCTTAAGTTAGCGTCATCCTTAAAAATGTTTAGGACCAGCTTGGTGGGGTATCTTTTATATAGACAAAATTAACAGGCTATTCGTACTGAAATGAAATTGCCATTTCATAGATATTTTTGTTTGGGTGTTTATTGTATTTTTTTTTTGTTTCTTTTACCTTTTCTTTTGCTTTCTATTCTTTTTCTATTGATTGATTTGTTTTGGTGATTTTGTATTGAGGGGGAGGATTTTTTTCCTCTTTTCTTTTCCTCTCCTGCACAAATTATTTGTCCTTGTATGATAAAAAAAAAAACTTTACTGTTGTCATTGTGCAAATAAATAAATAAAAATAAAATAAATAATGCAGCTTCTTTTTTTTTTTTACCTTTGGGGTAGATTTGAACGGGTTGACCTTCTGCACAACTCCCATCACCCCAGTCCTCTGGCGTTTAGGAAAGTAAAAACAGGCATGAGCTTCTGAAAAAGACATTTGACTTGCAAATCCAGGTTGAATGATACGACACGTGTGTGATTTTTCACCTTGGTCCTTGCGTTCGGCTCATTTGTGATCTCATTTTCCTATAAGAGATAAGGAGAGTTGTGACACAGGATTGTGCTCATGGCTTTGTTTATGTTTACAAATCTGAACAGTCACCAGTGAGGCTGGAGTCGTTCCTGCATCCCCACCGGCCGGGCTGTGTCTGGAGGGGTTGTCCAGCTCCTGATGATGGATCAAGGCATCAGTTCATGACACGGAGACATGTGGGAATTGAAAAGAAAATAATCCAGTATTTTCTTACCTCCTTACTGGGTCTAGGTGGAAGGACTGGAGTCGGGGCTGGTGGGTTTTTATCTCTTTTGAACATGTTCATACTGTAACACGGTGCTGGGACTGACACACACACACACACACACACACACACACACACACACACACACACACACACACACACACACACACACACACACACACACACACACACACACACACACACACACACACACACACACACACACCTGATTAAAGTAGCAGACACTTTTTTCCATTGACCTACATTAGGACCAAACTCCACTTGAATATTCGGCCATTTAAAGCGTCAACTCCCGCTTGTTACTTTAAAAACAACCCGTCGGAAATTGACTTGAAAAGTTACTTTATAGCAACGTGTGTTAAAACAGTGTATGCCGAATTGAAACATTCCCCTACCCAACAACTATCAAGTTATTCCGACACGTTCTGCTGTAATAAAAGTCGTAAAAAAGGGATTATATCAAAGTTGACGGAAACTCTAACGCAGTTTGGTGTGTGCTGACGTCACACGCCGACGCAGCCCGTTCTGGGTGCGTTCGCCGGGCAGCTTAACGCTGATTTATGGTTCCGCGTTACACCAACGCAGAGCCTACGCCGTAGGATACGCGGCGACGCACACCGTACGGGCGCGTCGCCGCGTACCCTACGGCATAGGCTCTGCGTCGATATTACGCGGAACCATAATCCAGGCTTAAATGGACGCTGTGAACCAGAGGAATGTTTCACAACAATAAAGCAACAACACAGAGAAACAAGCTTACCACCGTGTCTAAAAAAAGCGCCAGGTCAACTATAGGGACGACTTTGTCTCCAGCTCAGTCCTTCACTTCCCCTTCCCGGGGCGGAGGCGTCAAACTGGTTTGGTACAAACAGAGTCAGGTGGATCTGAGGAGTTGGGTTCCTGGGTGAAACTGCTCTGGGGTCAGATTTGACTGGAAACAAGGAACAATGGGCATCACAGCGTTAACAGGGCACCGCTTTGCACCAGATTGTGATACTGTTTCACCTGTTCATCAGGGTCACCTGCCAGGGGGCGTGGCCTCCTCATTTCAAACTTAAAAGTAAATAGAGAGACATCACAACACTATTTGTTTAGTCCAGGGGCCAGAGCCCAAAATTTCACTTGTCAGTACCACTCAAGGTGACAAAACTTGCTTATGATTTTTTTTTTAAATATCTATGTCTGTAGATCAGTGGTTCCCAACCTTTTTTCCTTGGAGCCCCCTTGTTTTAGCCGTTTTTTTGTTGTTTGTATTTGCCTCATTTAGTATGCACTTATTTATCTTTAATTGTACTTGGATTTATCTTTAATCTATCTGTTTTTGGTTGTTATTTGTTTTTTTCATTTTCGTTTTTTTCATTTAGGAAAATTCATTTTCTTTTTTTTCATTGTTTTCTGCTTCTTATTATCTTTAGTTTTTATTAGTTTTTGTTTTTTGTCTTGTTTTTCTTTTTAGTTGTTGTTCTTTGTACTTGTTATCTACTTTGTTTTATTCTGTTTAACTAACATTTTATATTGTACTGTAAACGTTTTTTAGAAATGTATATTTGTACTGTTGGACCCCAGGAAGAATAGTTGCTGCTGAGGCAGCAACTAATGGGGATCTGAAATAAATAAATAGGCAAGGCAAGGCAAGGCAAATTTATTTATATAGCACAATTCAACACAAGGTAATTCAAAGTGCTTTACATTGAAATAAATAAATACTTGTGTCTAGCCGGGCCCCCCGACCCATATGTACTGGCACCAAAAGAGTAAAGTGATTCGTTACAAATCTTTAATTGAAAAAATGGACATTAATTATGTTTTTGTGATACATTTCTCTTTGGTTTACCCTGTATACATATGACTTTGTCTTTCTCACCTTCATTTTGTGTCACCAATGTATAAAATACGCACAGAAAATAATTGCAAGGACATAAAATAATTTCTGAAAAATGTCTCTTTTAATATGAGCGCCAACATTTTTAACATTTTTCCTTTAACAACCTGTCGGAGTAGTAGTATGATTAAATGTTGAATAATTATATAATAAGTTATTAAGTTTTTATCCTGCTAAATAACTTAATATATTTTTGTCATTTTAAAATACTACGTGGGTTTATACAGACTTGGATTACAGTATTCCATTAGGTGTGTTATTATTTTTTATTTATTTAACATACACTGCTGTAGATTATATTTTGGTATGATAACCTTCCTGAGTGGCAGCTGTATCATAATTATCAGCTCATGAAGTTACCCACCCCCTTCAGAACATTACATTTTAGATGCTGCTGCATATCCTGGTTTAGACTCATGTACAGGATATCTGTCAATGTTTCACAATATTGTCTTTGGTATCATTTTAAAAGGGACCTTTTAAGCATTCATTCAAGCTAAGCGGTTAATCTTTCTGACCAACATAGAGGTCACTGCAGCTCTTTAAACTATAAACACACATTTTTACACAATGTTCACCTGAATACTTTTAGCCCTGTGTCACCTAGGAACAACAGACACAAAATATAAAAACTGAAACACTCACAGGACCATAAGGGTTCAGGAAATGTATAATATACCCACACATCTTAGCTTTAATGAATGGTATCATTTTAAAGGGGACCTTTTAAGCAAAGACAATATTGTGAAACATTGACAGATATCCTGTACATGAGTCTAAACCAGGATATGCACCAGCATCTAAAATGTAATTTTCTGAAGGGGGTGGGTAACTTCATGAGCTGATAACTATGATACAGCTGCCACTCAGGAAGGGTTATCATACCAAAATATCATCTACAGACATATTTTCAAAAAATTATAAGAAAGTTTTGTCACCTTGAGTGGTACTGATATCTGGTCTGGCCCATGGACTAACTCTGGAGCTTTGCACTTTAATCGGAATTGAATTTTAGCCATAATTTAAAATATATATATATTTTTTTCCAAAGTCCCTCCCCCCAGTTGGATGAATTAAAGTTTAAAGTTTCAAATAAGCTTCAAGTTACCCATTACTGCTTATGTAATGCCCCTCCAGCCACCTTCACGCATTGTTTAGCAAAACTCAAACAACCAGTTTGTTCACCTGACCACAAACACACCCAAAAGGGAAGAAAAACAAATCACTTCAGAGCCTTTATTCACAAAATGTGAAGATGAAAGCAAGCAGATGTAGGCATTACCTCCTCCCGGTGGGATCCCCCTCCCTCTTCAGCAGTGCTGTCATCCAACATATTCCCCTGGCGGGGATAAATAAAATAAATGATAAACACTGCTTTATAACCCATTATGTAACTTCATCATTCCTAATATTTTTCCCAATTAAAGCAGTTTTTTCTCAATTAAATAAAAACACCTATTCCAAAAAAGTTGAGATGCTTTAAAATGTAAATAACAATGTAATGATCAGCAAATTTTAAAATCTTTAAACCCAGATTTTATTCCTAAAAGAGCAAAGACTTAAACTGTGAAAATAATCCATTTTGATGCACGTCTCAGACGTTGAGACGGGGGGTGTTCACCTAAATTCCCACTTCTTCTAACTACCATCCATACAAGTCTGGGAAACAAGATCAGTTCCTGCAGCTTCCAGAGGAACGCTGTTAAGCCAGACCTCCACTTCAGAGGACCTGCTATCCATAGTTTCCAAAAAGCCAAAAGGGAAAAAAAACAAATCACTTCAGAGCCTTTATTCACAGTTTAAGTGTTGCATTGACGTAAAATATGACAAGGCTAAATTTAAATAATTAAATATGTAAAGATTAAGTAAAATGAAAATAAATCCAAGAAGATTAAGGGAGGAAAGTTGCATCATTATACACAAACTGTGAGCTGATTAATTGTTAGAATAAGTTCATTTTTTAAAGTTAAATACATTACAAAGGTGGACACATTAAAAACAGTCTTATCTGTACATTCACATGCAGTTTGAACACATTTAAACTGAGCAACTCATTTAATAAAGCATGGGTCAAATATACACATAGGAGCACAAACGTACCGATAAAGCACAAAAGCATTAAGATGGTGACGCCAACAGGTCACCAGCAAAAGCTACATTTAAAAGACGACGAGAACCAGCTGAAGATCACCTAAAGAAAGTGGGCAGACTTTAGGTTGGACCATCAAGTTATGTCAGTGATCATGATTAAACTGACCGTTTCTATTTCTCTGTAGGTTGTTGTAAGATTAAAAAGACTCCTTTACCAAATAAGGTTTTACTCGCTTCATATCAGTAAACTGCACTTATTTAAAAAAAAAAAACAAAAAAAGTAAACTATGAGGTGGCTTCACATTTTCAAACGCTCCTGTAAATATACATATGGGTAAAAAGACCTGCGTTGATCGAACTTCAGCTTTTGTCACGTTCAAAACCACATTCGTTAGATTGTACATCTTTGTCATCAAGCAGGAAGCTCCAACTTAAACGTGTAATGAGTGTTATGTATTTCAAACTAAACCCGTGACTATAACCTCATCCTGAATCACAACCCCTGAACAGCGTGTAAAAGTAAGTCCCTCTGTGTTAATATATCCTCATAAATGAGAATGTGCAGCTTCAAAGACAAAAGGAGGTGCAACTTTTCTATCAGTCGAACAATAATGGTCAGGAGCTTCACAGAGACTGAATGTTTTGCAGAACTACTGCAATATAATTCAACATTTTGTATGTGTTGGTTGAAAATGAAAGTGTTAAACTAATAAACCTGCATCAGCGCCTGGCCTTCATTCAGCCAGGAGAGGGCGCTGGTGATATCTGGAATATTTAGTCAAACAGTTATGATGAGCGTTGTTCACACAATTCCAGTTGCATCCTGCAGCTCTTCCCTGATGGAATTGAGTTCAACTATGGTGTCATTGAGCACATTCGCCACCTCTCGTATTTCACTGACAATCTCCTTCCTGCAGCTTTTCTTCAGCTCTCTGGTCTCCTTTATGAAGTACTTGTCCATGCCTTTGAAGAGCCGTTGCAGCGAGGCCACAGCAGCGTCTGCCAGCTCCGTGGCTCGACTCACCGGCGAGTCCACCAAGCTGATCATCTGGACGGCCCTACGGATCTCCCAGTCCTCCGAGTAATGCTGGGTGCCGGAGCGGAGGAAAGGGTGGCCACGCAGTTTGTACAAACCCTGATTGACGAAGTGGAGGATCTTGGCGATGTCCAGCAAGTGATCCTCGTAATCCTTGAGCACAACCTCCACCTAAGAGAGACCAGATTACAGAGTTAAAGGGGGCCTATTATGGCATCTAATACCTATTTTAAACAGGCCTTGAATGTCTTAAAAACAAGCTTTTGATTGTTTTTGCTAAATAAATTAGAAATTCAGCCTCTGAGCCATGTCTTTATCTTCCCAGTCTCTAACCTCATTATCTATGCGGGATTCTGAGTGGGCGGGGAGGCTATGATGATGAGGCACTGTGCTGATTGGCTGCCTGAATGATGCGATACACCGCTACGAAAAAATGGTGGAACCTCTGGCCGGCGGAGTTAAATTTGGTCGTGGTTTCACGCATCGGAGGCCAACCTATGTAAATCGCATTTTCGTTACGTAACGACGGGAGCAGAGTCTGAACTGCTCGTAGAAGCCACATCACACTGGACGGCTCATCTGGGCGGCTGTACAGACACTGCAGAATTTGGTTGCTTTCCTCCTTCTCTAAGTTGGCTGAAGGGAGACCACTTTATATATGTTAAAGGAAGAAAAAACGTGTTTTTCATAAAAGGTCCCCTTTAAGTCTAGAAACAAGCGGCCCATTGCACTGTTCTTGTTTCCTCTTACCTTCTTGCGGTCGTGCATGTTGTTGACGTTATCAGAAATGGCTGCGGAGGCTGAAGTGATTCCTCCAGCTGTTGCCACGCCGACACCCACAGCTGCAATGACCAGGGAAGCACCGAACGTGAAGGGTGCCAGAGCCAGGCCTGCGATGGCGGTGACCCCCCCCACCGCCGTGGTGGTGCCGCCGGTGATGCCGACAATCTTGGCTTTCTGGTGGAAGTCACTGATGTCTTCGGCGATGGTGTGCAGCGTGATGATGGACTGCCAGAGCACCTCGGCTCGTTCCGTGAAGACTTTGTTGAAGACGCGTAGGCCGTGGTTAACCTTGTCCGCCAGGATGGTGAACGACCTGGGAGCCGAACAAACGCTTTGCTTGTTAAACCAAGTATGAGAAACAACAACCTAACTGTCATGGTTAACACAAAAAACCCATTGAAAAAAAAAAAGGGCAATTCAATTGATTTACATGTAGAAATCGACATTTCAAGGGATCACTAATAAAGTCCCTTTAAAAAAGCAACCAAGGTAGTTTTCCAATTTTTTGTATTTAACCTTCAAAATCCTAAATCAAAAGAACCAGTTATTAACTGGTTCCACTTTAAACCAGACGCATTGAAAATATGGTTAATTACTTGCTTATAATCTTTGAGATACCACAAACTACATCATTTATTATACAACTTTTATCTGTTAATCTAATTGAACTGGAGGTTCAGAGAAATCCGAGTATACATGCGCGAGAAGACAATCGATTATTGAGAGGTGCATTTGACTCCGTGATCCTAAGTTGTGTATACATGCTGGAATAACTCTGATTAGGATGCATTATCTGGCACTAAAAACTCAATCTAAAGAGCTTCAGTTAGGTTCGACTACAGCCCGGTAAGGCGGATACATAGCTTTTAAATATTCTATATCGGTCGGATTAAGGCAACAATTCCACTTTGTGTTTCTGTTAGTGAATGTAAACGTACTGAGTGTGGCAGATTAAATGTTTTGAAAATAAGATCATAAGATGTACCCTAAAACAGTCATTAAAATAACTAGTACTGTCAAGTAGTACACCTCAGATTCATCATCTGATATGTTGTCTGTGCACCAAGTACGTTTAGGAATTAAATGATTTGCAACCCGTGATCGTTGTAGAGTGTAACAAGCTGCAGTCCTCACAGTGATCGACTTGTGGCAAACTGTCATTTAAAGTCCCTATCTGCTATCAGATAAACATTGCGGTGACTTATCCAGATCTTCCCACACTAGTCTGATCTTAGAGTGATGAGTGGTGGCATGTGAGGAGATAAACAGGCATACTTTGACTCGTCCTCCTTCATGAGTGCAGCCTCTTCGTCTGACGGCACCTCGTCCCATTCTGAAACGCAAACATAAAAAGGTTGCTGGAAAGTAAGAGGCTGTAGTGAGGTGTTTTATTATTTATTTTACAGTGCGACTCACGCTCCACTGTGTACCACCACTCCATCAGACTGTCGGTATCCTACAGGGGGAAGAAGGGAAAGATTTCAGACTCGAGTGCAACATGTTTACATAGATTCCACAAAAATGATGAGGGGAACCTCTGACCCCTTCGTCGTCGTCGTCTTCCAGACCGGCCAGAGCTTGCTCGTCCATCTGGGCAGCCCTCCACTCCGCCTGAATGAGAGAGGCAGGGTGTTGACCAAGACAAACCGCTCAACACGTCCGGAAGCCTTTACAACAGGGGTGTCAAACTCATTTTGCTTGGCGGGCCGGATTTGACCAATCTTTTTCTCGCGGGCCGCACGCTCAAAATAAAAAAAACAGTGCCGAAAATGTTTTCTCTAATTCTTTTTTTACTATTGTTATCTAATCCAATATCAGTTTAGTTCATTTTAAAGGAAATATGCACTTTGTTTACACTCTAATTATGTAAAATATATTTCTTCAGGATCTTTTCTTGAAATTTCTCGTTTTTTTTTTCAAATTAGGCAAGATACTTTTAATATCATTTTACAAAGATAAACAGAAACAAGTATGTTTTTTTTATATTTCTCTTTTTTCTAGGAAATTTAATTAAAAGCAAAATCTTTCTTATTACATCCGAGAGTGTTTCTTTGTGATTTAGAGATTTTTCCAGTACAATTAAGTGTATTTATTTTTTTAAATTGCGGATATTTATGCCAGTGTGCCGAAAAAGTCAGCACTTCTTTTTTAACTGTTTTACTTTGTCATTATCCTCGTATTCAAAACTGAAATTCTCAGAATAAATATCTTCTATCATCTTTTTTAGCAGTGATATTTTTCCTGCGAAAATATATAATAGTAGTGAGTTAATAAAAATAAACAACCGTCTACAAAGAAATAAAATCGGCAAATGCATTCTAGAAAACGAAAAAGATGTCGAAAACTGCTCTATTTGTGGAATAACGATGGATTTGTAGAAGAAATATATTATCTGATATGCTGCGATTCATGGCAATTATTTATGCCTTCCTTTTTAGTAAATTAACATTTCGTTTTTTTGCGTTGGAAACTTCTCACGGGCCGCATGAAAACCTCTCTCGGGCCGCACATTTGACACCCCTGCTTTACAACATACTTTATAGTCTTCCCACAGATTACGGTAGTCTTAAAAACCCGGCGCTGGTAAAGCTCCGCGGCCGACGCTTGTATCTCTGCTGGATCGCTATGCGGCTGAACCGGTCTGGCCTCATGTCAGAGCAACATGTCTTGCCCAGTAACGAAGCAAACAGGAGAAAAACAACAACAACACTGATGGTTTTAGATGATTAGTCCTCAGCTGACATCAACACGTACCTTGCATCAGTCATTCTGTAGTTTTCCACTTTGATTGAATGCCTCAAGCAATTAGTGTACTTAAGTACTACAGGAAGATGAGTTATGCTCCTGTCTAGTGTTCATTCTGACGGTGAAATCAGATGCCAGCTTTCTCAGTAATTTGTTGTCCATTATTCTGCAGCTCCATCAAAGCTAGTTTCCCCCACCAGGACTGTAGTCGGTGGAAAATAGTTAACTTGAACTAAGTGTGTGTTGGTGGCCATTGATGAGGCAAGATATGTTAAAGACTGAGAAACCTGTAAGTCAGTTAAATGCTCAAACAGGGTCAGTCACTGTGTTCTAAGCCATTTGAGTCTATGGATTAAGGGTTTCATCTTTCCCCTAGAAATGTCATGAAGGGAGCCACAACTTTCATAGATCCTCACCCTAGCAGCTTCTGACATATAGTCACTTGATGTGGCTCCCGGTGCGTCCTCGCGCTCTGCATGCATGGCTTTGCTCTGCAGAGAAAGTGAGGGATAAGTAAAC
Organism: Cololabis saira; assembly: GCF_033807715.1. Classification (NCBI taxonomy): domain Eukaryota; kingdom Metazoa; phylum Chordata; class Actinopteri; order Beloniformes; family Belonidae; genus Cololabis; species Cololabis saira. Next base: position 16,011,834 of record NC_084606.1, on the reverse strand, counting down.
GTGTTTATATATCTGACAACAATAAATGGGGTGAAAAAAAAGGATCTGAGCACAGACTCACTTTAGGCTTCAGTTTTTTGAGGACTTTCAGTTTTAATAGTTTCTTCTGTTGAAAAGAAGACAACATTTAAGACAAGCCCTCAGTGAAATCGTGGCAGAGTCGAGAGGAGAGAGTGGAGAGTGGATGATAATATACCAGCTTGTAGACGTCTTGTTCATCTAGTTCTTCATCTTGCACCTCTTCAGGATCCGTCAAATCTTTTCTCAGCATTTCATCCTGATCCAACTCCTCCTGTCAGAAATTCCAGTAGTTAGCTACAACTCAGGAACTTAATGACGGACATAATGACCCGGTGTTGATGGCATTCTTGTGCTTTAAACGTACCCCCGAGTCCTGCTGAGGTACGTGGTAACTGAACCCACTCGCTCCGTTGGCAGGCTTGTGTTTGTGCTGTACAGGAGGAGGAGCTTTACGTTAGAAAATGTGTTTCTTTAATGTTTAGTGCTCAGGTATTGCTGGTGGAACAGATTATTATTGTCAGCCATGCAGCAGTCAGTTGCTTTGATGCTCTTATTTCTCTTCAAAACCTGATGAGACGGGTCATCTGCTGAGAAACTGAACATTTGATACAATACTGGATTTATTACTATTTCAGTTTTTCATTTTTTTTTCTTCAGTTTTACTGTTGCTTTTAAACTAATATTTTGATAAGTGATCTTTGTGTTGCATCACCTAAGGTCGCCACTCTTGCTAAGCTAGTAGTGCTACAAAATGCTTGTAGCAGATTTTTTTTTAAATAAATATAAATTACCAGTTTTGAGTTCTTCATCTTGCATAGGTCTTCATCATCCAGCTCCTCTGCTGAGAGGCTGCTCTTTTTTCTCTGCAGGCTGGGCTCCTCCAGCATGTTCTCCTAAATATTACAGTTATAATAACACAATAAGCCAAAAAGCAGCTTGATTTCCTTTGCTTTTCCAACTAGCCTGTTCACAGAAATGTGCATTTACCTTTGACCTTCGACGGACCACATGTCGCAGTTTGGTCTTTGTTGGCTTCTTCTGTAATGCAAAAGGTTAACATGGTAAAGAAAAGAGGAAATACTGAAATATTCAAAATAGAAAAGAGAAGGAAAAAAAACATTACAGGTTTGCAGTCTTGGATTCCATATGCATCTTCATCATCATCATCTTGATCCAGGCGAGGGGAGTAATGGTGTGGTTTCTGCAACAGCTTGTCATCCATGAAAGCCGCCTGACCAAGTTATTCAAAAATATGCTGACATTAATATATTGTAAAGCAACAGTAGCAATATTAAATACAGTAACGTGTGTATTTCTGTGTAATTAAGCAGAAACACAGTCTACCTTGCCTGCTGAGTGGTATCTCTGGCCTTTCATCTCTTTCAGATCATCAGAATAAACATCCTAAGAATACAAACATGATTTACAATCCTACATTCAAAGAAAAAAGGAAATCCTCGAACACATGTCAACTCTTTTGGAATTTCTGTGATTTCTGCGCCGACTCCTCAACACGAGGGCTAATCAGCAATCTTGTAGCATTTAAACTAAATGAGAGACACAACCTCCTTCTAGAAGCAAGAAGCTCCAGTGTTTCTGTCCTTAAACTGCTTCTATGAGTTGCACAACAGGAGGAAAGGAAACGCTTCCTCAAGCCATGATGGTCACCCCACCGTGCCTCACAGTTGGAGGAAGTTTTGGTGTCGGGGGAGTGCAACATCTTCCATTTTCACCATGTCCACCACCTTTGCCAGCAAACTTCTATTCTTATGTTTACAAATAATCATCCAAGATGTTTTAAGACTCATCCAGCTGCTCTTTCGCACAGTTGACATTTGTAATAGAATATTTATTCAGTCAGTTCCTGCCTTTGTGGTTTCCATCCAATAATACTATTCTAGTTCAGTACTTTTCGTCCAGTGAAGACAAGGCAACACTTGCAGGTCCAGCACTCCCACTGAGTGCAACAACATACTTCCTATTGTGTATTGACGATCACCTAGATCTAGAAATGCTTCCCCAGGTTTCTGAACACTGGGAGAGAGGAGGCTGTGTCATTATCACTTTTCAGGCCTTTATTTTTAAGGAAGGCCATCGCCACTCAAAATAGCTGAATCCAAATGTGTTTAGGATACGAATATGCAAGAGTCAAAGAAATCCTTGAAAACATTTTCTTCCAACTGTAATTTCGACTGATTTTTCACAGGCGTGATTCTATGGAGCCAAATCAAGGCCAAAAGTTTTGCTAATTTGAAAATAAAATTTGAACCTGAAAATTCTTTCCAGTTTCAATTTTTTTTTCTTTCGGTATCAGATCTTTTTTTCAGTTTCAGAACTTTTTATCTCAGTTTCAAATCTTTTTTTCAGTTTCAGAACTTTTTATTTCAGTTTCAAATCTTTTTTTCAGTTTCACATCTTTTTTTTTTCAGTTTCAATTTATTTTTTTCAGTTTCAGACTTTTGGCCCTGATGTGGCGTGGGGGGCGTGGCATCAACTGTGAGGGGCGTGGCATCATGAGTGACAGCATAAGAGAGAAGGCGGGGGACGTTCCTCAGTCATGTTGCCTTCAGGAAACGTAGGTTGCAGAAGTTATAAGTATAAGTATGATTCAACACTGTATATACACTATATTCACGTGATTGGCAGTGGAAAAAACGGATACTAGTGACACATTTCTGTTTAAAAAGCTGTTTTAGACCGTACTTGGCACCAATCACAGTATAAAAGCAATAAACTATGCCAGACTGTACAGTTCAACAGCCACACTTTAAAGTTTGACATTTCCCACTTACACCTACTACCAAGTACGGTCTAAAACAGCTTTTTAAACAGAAATGTGTCACTAGTATCAGTTTTTTCCACTGCCAATCACGTGAATATGGTGTATATACAGTATTGATTCATACTTCTACTGATAACTTCTGCAACCTACGTTTCCTGAAGGCAACATGACTGAGGAACGTCCCCCGCCTTCTCTGTTCTGCTGTCACTCATGATGCCACGCCCCTCTCAGTTGATGCCACGCCCCCCACGCCACATCGGGGCCAAAAGTCTGAAACTGAAAAAAAAAAATGAAACTGAAAAAAAAAAGATGTGAAACTGAAAAAAAGATTTGAAACTGAAATAAAAATTTCTGAAACTGAAAAAAAGATCTGATACCAAAAAAAAAAAAAAAATTGAAACTGTAAAACAAAATTCCAGGTTCAAATTTTATTTTCAAATTAGCAAAACTTTTGGCTCCATAGATTCGTGTTGGTCAAATGCGCCGTGAACTTTTACCTGGGGCTTCTCACGAGGTGTAAAGGCATGCGACCCAAAATCTTCATCTGTTGACTTGTCCTGCACAGAAAGGAGGAGTCAAAAATAAAAAACAAACATTCAAAACATGTGACACTGTTTAAACATCCTCATACTTCAAACTATGTGTGACCAAAGAGCACAAAGATCGCCTAACCTGCTTCATTCATAACTCGTCATACCTTTGAGCTCTTGCGAGGTGTGTATCCATGGGCTCCCTTTGGCTCAGCATTGGTCTGCAGAAACAAGTATTAAAGCAAGATGCACAAAAAGACTCTTTTTTTGTTGCATTTACAAAATACTGAAAAGAGGTCTTAAGCAGTGTGTAGCACCTTTTCTACAGAGATGGCAAATCCTCTGTGTGGCACAAACTTGATTCTCATCTTCTTCTTTTTCTTCTGGAGGAAGAAGAACGTCCATAATAAATGTGTCAGAGGTTTCTCATTTCTACTTTCAGATATCCAGAAATGTCTAAATAGCTTCAGTAGTTGTCAAAATGTGAAGATGAAAGCCAGCAGATGTGGGCCTTACCTCTTCCAGGTGGGATCCCTCTTCCTCTTCAGCAGTGCTGTCATCCAACATATTCCCCTGAGGGGGGAATAAATAAATAAAATGAATGATAAACACTGCTTTATAACCCGTTATGTAATCTGATCATTCCTCTAATTTTTCCCTATTAAAGCTATTTTCTCTCACTTTTATTTGTAGTCATTGATTTGAGGTCACGGATCGTGAGTATTTACCTCTGACCGCCGACGTGGAATTGCATTCTTGTCTCCACTTTTCTTATGAGTGCCTCTCTCCTGTTGGAAATGATCAGTAGTGCAAATAATCTTCGTCAGGTGGCATAAATGACACTGAAGATCGGAGTAAAACTTCATAGTCCTTGTCGAACATGTGCACAAATATATTATATACAGTATATATATATATATATATATATATATATATATATATAGTATATATATATATATATATATATATATATATATATATATATATACAATATTTTTTTATTATATAACCTGCCTGGGATTCGTGCTTTCCCTCAAACACAGAAGCTGTGGATGCTCTTCGAAACAACTGGTGGACTCTGGTTTTCAGAGCTTTCTTCTGTTTAAAAAAAAAAGTATAAAACTGGCTCATTAATTCTGCCTGTAATGATTTTTTTTTTTTTTTAAAGGAGAAAACACACTTACTTTGTAGTCCATCCCATACTGCTCCTCATCCTCATCCACTCCTATTGACCCATTTGTGTCCACAAAATCCTGAAAAAACAGAAGCCTTCAGAGCAAGGACAGACATTTCCAGTTGTAATGCAGCAGCTGCTCGTCTCCCGTTTTATTTTCCTCTTCTGGGTCATGATTGCAGTTGATATTTTTCCAGACATTACAGGACGGATGCATATCTGCGATTCCAGGCTGTTTGTTGTGCAAGAATGGTTTTCACAAGAACGTCATGCACTGCGCTCCGGGAATGTTTTTGTGGTTTGCAGTGCATGAAGCGGGCGTGTCCCCGGAGGCAGCATGAATGTCACTCAAGACATCACGTATGTTGATGGAAACGACCCTAGAAAAAAACTTAAAGGACCTCCTTCAACTATTTGCATGCAAATGTTACCGTTGGTGATTTCCGTGTTGGGAGATTGCTGCTTTTCTTCTCCATCGTGTCATCAGTAAACTTCTCCTAACAAGTGGAAATTTTTGTTATGACAACCATGCAAAAAAGAAAAAAAGTAAAATAAAAATGACATTGAATTAAAAACATCAAGATCAGATTTACCTTGGAGCCTCGTCTGGGGACCAGGTGCAGTTTGAACTTCTTCTCCTTTCTCTGTAACGCATGTTTACAGTTAGGATGAGGTTTCCGCTAACGCAAGACAACAGCCAGTGGAGGATTAATGGAATACCTTGTTGGGAGTCCCAGCCACGTCCTGGTCCTCACCACTTCCTCCGTCTGAATCCATCTTTGCCTGTGAAGAAGTTTTAAATGTTAAAATTTCTTTAATCTACCACCACTTGAAAAAAAAACAATGCTTGTAAAATAAATAAGTGAATAAAAATAGATTTCTCTGACCTTCAGCGACTCTCTCCTTAGTTTAAGTTTTCCAGACTTGGAGAAAAGAGAAAAAAGGAGGCATGAATTTGATCATTTTGAAAAGACACCACATAAGAACACTTGGCTGGACCGTTTACGAGTCTGAAGGGTTGATTTAATGAAATAATCCATGTTTCAAATAATAATCATGATCTTACTGGTTTGAATTCAGGTTTGAGCTCAGGACTGTCCTCAGGCCAGTCCTCAACACACCTTTCCTGTTTTCAATAGTAAAATAAACCGTTAGATAGTTTATACTCTAAACATTCAACATACATTTTGCCATCGTTTCTTAATTCCTTCGATGTTTAGCATCCAGACTAAATGTATTCCAACCTAACGTGGATCCTGACATTTACTGAGCTCATTCACAGTGTGTTGTGAAGCACCTGTCCAATAAGCAGGACGTCCTCGAAGACAACGTAGTTCTCAGGATTCTCTGGTTTAATTTTCTGTGGAAAAAAAAAAAAAAAAAAAGACAAGACATACACAAGAAATTAGTTTCCAAACATGTAGTTTAAGAGCTATATGCACTTTTCAGCCAACATTTAATGTGCGGAGAACAATTAATCAGATTAATGAGTTATATACCGGGCTCTTTGGTTTACGCTGAACTGCTGGTATCGGCAGCGGTCTAAATGCCACTTTAGGGGAAGCTTTGGGTACGTCTGGTTCAAGTTCCAGCTGAACAAAAGGACAGAAGATCTTTTGAGTGGTCAAACACATACAGAGGGTAACTGTGACTTTAAATAAGCTACAGTAAATCAATGTCAGCCGAGTTGTGGGTTTACCGAGAGTTCTGGCTCTGGGGACTTTTGCTTGGGAGGTTTTCCTGGTCTGGGTGGTCTCGTTCGAGGAAGCGGCCGTGGAGGGCGTCTGAAAACCTGCGCCTGTCACATGGAACAAAGTTTTGTTGGCATGGGTTCAGGGGCGTCAATTCAGTATGGCAAGGTATGGCAGCCGCCACAACTTGGCTTCAGGGGAAAATGTAAATGTTTGTTTTTTTAATACATTTATGGAATTACTCTGTGTCTATATTTGTATTGATTATTCTATTACTTCAATTCAAATTTATTTCGAGCAATAAACATAACATAAATGACCTGTGTGCAACATAAAATTAAACAAATACCTTTTGTCAGGTTTATCAGGTGCAGGTTCAAAATACAAATGAATTCGTCAACACTCGAAAGGGAGTGGGAAGAAGAAAACTTATTTAATCCCACCCCTGTTTCTCATTAACAACTTGATAGATTTTCTTTTTAAGGCTTCCACCTGTCTCAACATTTGAACCAAAAAAATGAAAAAAAGACCTATATCAAATTATAATAAAACATTTTTTCTACAGTTCACCTCACCTAAATTCACACACATTGTGGCTGCGAAATGCAGAATACTATACTTAATACATATAGAATAACTACAAATGCAAATCAGAACAACATGATCGATTTCACTAGTTATTATACACTGCAAAAACTCAAAATCTTAAGAATATTTATCTTATTTCTAGTTAAAATGTCTAATTTTTAGTAAAAAAAAAATCTCATTACACTTAAGACAAGACTCAAAAACAACCATTTTCACCTGTTTCAAGTAGACTTTCACTTAAAATAAGTAGAAAAATCTGCCAGTGGAAGATTGTTTTGCTTGTAATGAGAAGATAAATCTTGTTCCACTGGCAGATTTTTCTACTTATTTCAAGTGAAAATTTACTTGAAACAGGTGAAAATGGTCAAATAACAAGTTATTTTTCTGGTGATGACTCTTGTTTTAAGTGTAATGAAATTTTTTGACTAAAAATTAGACATTTTAACTAGAAATAAGACAAATATTCCTAGTTTTTGCAGTGAGCGAGACTGCATTTACAGATAAGCTACATAGCAGACTTCTGTGATGAATATTTGCTGGACGTGTTGATTGAGACTCTAGTCCAGTTCTGTGACTCGTAACCTTGCCATACCTTAGCTTCGGCTGAATTGACGCCACTGCGTGGGTTCGACAGCGTAACTGAACTCAAGACTTGTCGTGTACGTACGTGAGTCATGTCGGAGGAGGGAGACGGACTCATGGCCTGACTGAAAGGCGTCGGTTGAAGGATGTCACGCGTGCTCCCGTGAGGACTGGTCAGGACGATGGCCTGTGTTCTGGGGAGAGGCTTGGGTGGGACGGCTGGGGGAGACCTCAGCGTTTTCCTCAGTAGTTCTGGTGATGCTGCCGCGTCCACCTTCATTTGTGACGGACTACTGATTACAGGTGTGGAGAACGCAGTCATCTCGCTCTCTCCGGCCTCTGACGGGCAGGGTTGAAAGATGTCTGGTATGCCGTTGGAAATGTCCTGAAGAGGGTTGAGTTGTTTGGAGGGAGAGGGGCTAAATGGGTCGTCCAAACTGGAGACGTCTGGGAAAACAATTCTTGAAAGTGGACTTGGGAAGGGATCAACTGCGTTTGTGGATGAAAATGCAAATATATCCACATTTTCCTTGAAGGACATTCCAAAGAGGTCCTTCTCTTTAGTGGGGGCATCTTGTTTGCGTTCCTTGATTTTGAAGAGTTCATCGATATCAGCTGGATCTGAATGAAACAAATCTGCATCTGTGACTCCGGTGGAGTAAAATGGGTTTCTTGGAGACTGGAACCGACCACCCTCCTGGGTTAAAGATGACTTAAATGGGTCCACATGAGTACTGGGACCGTTCTCAGATGGGTTCGCCCCATTAGCACGGAATAAATCCTCTGTAGCAGGGTGGAAAAGATCCTCCACGTCACCTCGGAAGAGATCGGAGCGGGTCTGCGTTTGAGCTGGGCTCGTGCTCAAAAGGTCTGGCGATGCAAAACTTACATCGATACTCTGATCCGAAGTACGCGTTTGGAAAAGGTCGTCTTTATGTTTGTTGGTCTGAAAAATATTCAGAGATTCCAAAAGATTTGACCCATTTTCCACGGAGTTCATTTTAGAGTCACGATCCAGGGGAGAGCTCGGAAGAGTGGCAAACATGGCATCAGGGTTTGCTTCTTCTAAGGTTTTCTCCCCAATGTTCTCCTTGTCGTGACTCTTGCTGCTGGGATCCTGGAGAGCAGAACACAAGGTACTTGAGAATATGTTCCACGTGAATAGGGATGGGCGGTATGGACTAAAAAATGTATCACGATTATTTCTGGCATTTATCCCGATAAAAAAAATACCAATTCAACTGCACCTTTTTAACTATGAATCTATCTCGTTCTCAGATCCGCCATGTTTGTCATCAATGGGAATTTATCTTTCTTTCTTTTTTCCCTTCCTTCCTCCTGCTCTTTCCTTCCTTCCTTCTTTTTTCCCTTCCTTCCTCCTGCTCTTTCCTTCCTTCCTTCTTTTTTCCCTTCCTTCCTCCTGCTCTTTCCTTCCTTCCTTCTTTTTTCCCTTCCTTCCTCCTGCTCTTTCCTTCCTTCCTTCCTCCTGCTCTTTCCTTCCTTCCTTCTTTTTTCCCTTCCTTCCTCCTGCTCTTTCCTTCCTTCCTTCTTTTTTCCCTTCCTTCCTTCTTTTTTCCCTTCCTTCCTCCTGCTCCTTCCTTCCTTCCTTCCTTCCTTCCTTCCTTCCTTCCTTCCTTCCTTCCTTCCTTCCTTCCTTCCTTCCTTCCTTCCTTCCTTCCTTCCTTCCTTCCTTCCTTCCTTCCTTCCTTCCTTCCTTCCTTCCTTCCTTCCTTCCTTCCTTCCTTCCTTCCTTCCTTCCTTCCTTCCTTCCTTCCTTCCTTCCTTCCTTCCTTCCTTCCTTCCTTCCTTCCTTCCTTCCTTCCTTCCTTCCTTCCTTCCTTCCTTCCTTCCTTCCTTCCTTCCTTCCTTCCTTCCTTCCTTCCTTCCTTCCTTCCTTCCTTCCTTCCTTCCTTCCTTCCTTCCTTCAGCTTTACACAAAAACATCATCAAGGGGAATTTATCGTTTTTACCGCGACATGACAAATTCTTATCGTGAGGAATTTTTTTGACTGTATATCGTGAACGGTAAAATATCACCCATTCCTACATGTGAACATTTAAAAGATCACATCCATCTCATCTCTGTGTACATACCACGTAATTTGCATAGAAAGGGTTGGTTGTGACCACACCTGCTGGGACTCCGTTCTGATGAAAGGAAAGCAAGACAAGAGTAAGAGATGTTACTCAATGGAGCAATTATACCTGCGGGCCAACAGGAAGCTGCTCCTGCACTGCATTCTGAAGACAAACAGTAGGGCGGCAAAAATGTTTCACGCTCAACAAGTTACAAGCACAGGACTCAAGACGGTAAACTTGTAATGTCGACACGCTGCTTGTAACTTCATGCCAACAACGTTATAAATGACGTTTATGACTTATAAATAGGCCGATCTAGTAAAGCATCTGAGCACAGACAGAAAAGCCCACATTGTGAAGATGGTGCGGATGTTTTAGGTAGATCAAAGACTCAAAACAGAAAAGGTGTGCAGTAGCCTGTGTCAGATCGGGAGGAAGGTAATTATTCTGATGACAAACGTCTGAAGTTATGAAATCATTATCTGCATCTTGCACTGTCACTGTGAATAAGCACTTCAGTTAAAGCTTGGATCTATTTTTAGACATTGGGCCTCACCTGTCTGTAGCGGTGGCTGTCTGTCACATCTGCAGCTGACGAGTCACCGTCCTGTGGACAGAAATCTGTGATATTAATAACATGAATGCACCACGGTGCGTTCATGTGCATCCTCCTTTCATGCCGGGTCTGCTATCAGATGTGGCAGGACAAAAATGTCAACAAAGTTCTGACATAACTTTCCATTTGAACCATGCATTTAGTCTTGATTCTCAGGAACAAAAATAGATTTTCAATTCACTTTATATTTAAACACGGAACACTCATGTTGTCGGAGCATTTGAATACATGCTGTAAACGCAGATTCTAACGTGTAAAGCTGAAAGTCTCTGACCTGTTGGAGTTCAGATGTATTAGCAAAAGTGCTGCTGGAGTCAGAGGATGATGAGACGAGAGTCTGATGGAGAGCAGGATAGCAACAAATAAATAAAGGAGAAGATGGATCATCATAAGGAAGCTGAACTCAAACTTAAATCTTATTACACATATTATATCTTTGTTACTTTCACGGCCTCAAATTTCAAATTTCTTGTATTTGGAGATCTGATTCAAATTGTTTAACCCCATTTTCTGAAAACTTTGGATCCCTGTGTTACATGTAAATAAATAGCTCACTGACGTGCAGGTGATTTAAGCCAACGGAGTTGTTGAAAACAAAAATAAATGTTTACAATAAATGGAATTTAATAAAATCCTCTTTTAAAAAAATCGATCCCATTGAAACATCTGTTCCAGGGTCAAGTTTACAGCTTTAAACAACCACCTTCTTCAAAGGTCTCTGTTCTTGACCAATACAGGAGTTTCACTGCCCAAAAGTTTGGGAACCCCCTCTATAAGAGTTTAGGTTCATCTGTCCAACAATGAGAGTTTGTAATATAACACCGCTGGACTGCATGCACAACATTTCAAGTGGCGCGCTCTCGTGCGCTGCTGCCGTGAGTTCTGCAGAATGTGGTTTGGCAGTTTGTTGAAAGAAGCCATCCCTTCCCTGACAGCCTGAACAAGAGCACGCAATGCTTTGATGAGTGTTTATATAGTTTAGATTTCAGGTTAACAGGCCTGGATTATGATCAGACAGCTGCTTGTAAAACCGTTTCAGGATCATGCAGCAGGAAGTTTATGTAGTGTTGTGTTTTAATGCTACTACAGGACATGAAGACCTTCCCCCACAATTAAAAGAGCATTTTTAGATTTGGGAAGACAGTTTCCAGCATTTCCAGATGATCAAATCTATAGTGTCTTTGCAGTTTCACCACATGCAATGCCATTCTTGCACTGCTGAAGTGTTTTCAGTCCCCGAGGGAGTATTTCCAGGATGTCCTTTTACTCTCAACAAGCTGCAAATTAACCGTTTGCTGTGAGACGCCCCAACCTGAAATGCCAGATGGTTTGGGACTTAAAAGGAAGAGAAACCATTCTCCTTTGAAAGCATGTAGAAAAACCCCCCCCAAAAAACAGTGAAAGACGTTCAAAAACTAATTTCTCCAACAGCCGAGTGGGATTTTCATAAATCTGGAATACCATGAACCTAACAAGAAGCCTGACCATCTGCTTCTCCACCTTCATATTGCCTCCTTTTTTAGCCCTGAAACTTGTTATATTTAAAAGATATAAATAAAAAATGAATAGACATTTTATAGAAATACTGATCATTTCCATCACTTACATGATACCGGAGAGGGGTACGGGAAGCCTTTTTTAGCATATTTTGCAGCACTGCGAGACTCTGTAGTAGACAAGATACACAGACAAACAGTCTTTGTGATGATAAAATACCAAATAGAGCTCATAGCAGGCAACTATTATGCGTATTGCGCAATGAGGCCTCTCCATTTCCTTCCTTTTGCTTTTGTTTGTTATCGTTTTTGCTTCTAAAGCCTGCAGTGCCCGTCCTTTCCAAGATATGATGCCTTCCACTTGTGACTTTATATTACAGAATATTCCACAAGCTTTGCAACATTGGACCTTGTGTTCTTCATTTTAGAGCTTGTTCATGATTACACCCATGAACCCCTGCAGAAGGCAACTGAACAGCTGACATAATATAAGGTTTGTCTACTTAAAAATAGCTGTCAGTAAATGCTAAGGAAACGCCAAGAATACAAAAACAAAAAATATTTCTCTTATTGTCCTTAAATATATAATTATATGAAAATAAAATGAAAGGAGGATAGCATTTGGACATATTTAGCAGCCATCACCCCTAAGAGCCAGTATTAAACCTTCAATTATAAACACTCACGGGGGATCTTTCACTGGATCCAGCTTCTGCTGGCGCCCCGTCTCCTCCATGTTCGGTCGGTTCCACAACAGCAACCTAATTAACATCAAATGAAGAGTTTAAATAAGTAAAATAAATAAATTAATTACATTAAATAAATAAATAAATAAATACCTCTAGTGGGTTAAATGTTTCAAACACTTAACCCTTTTTTTTATTTGATTACATTTCTTGATTAAATTATTTGCAAAACTCACCGCAGCCGTTTCTTTCATCATGTATTATCCAAGTTGAGTTAATAGTTTATCAGTAGGCTTTGATTTAGAAAATAAAATAAAAATAGAGATATGTTTTAGAGGGAAAACAGAAAAAGTGCTAGATCCAGACGACTGGCTCGCGGTGTCTCCTCTCGTGTGTAATCACGCAGCACCTGGACTCACCTGTGTCAAGTTAGAGTTGGAGATATCACAACTTCCGCTGTCGTGGCTTTCAAAATAAAATATACTCTTCGCAGTCTGTATTTTGTCCCTCAAAAATACTCTAGAAGGGGAATTTGCAACGTTTTAATCAAAACCAACACGTTAAAAACTTTCACGGAGTAATTTCCAAGTTGAATATAGGACCTTTGTGCAGTTATTGTGAAGAGTTGGTTGTTACCTTTTCCCGACTGCGCACCCGTCCGTGCGGGCGGACCGGTCTCCCCTCCCCGCTGAACCGGGCGGAGCCTGCGGGGCGTGTGAACGGGATGCTGACAGAGGATGACATCTGCAGATTGTTTCGCTCAATTTGAGGTGTACACACAAAAGAAATCTGAAGCATTCAAAACCAACTCATTACCATCCACCCACATCACCATTCTCTATAATTCCCAAGGTCAACCCAAACAAAAGACTGAGCCTCAACCCTATGGAGGATTTTTTGAGCCAAAATTAAATAAATACTTGTAATTAATTAATGTGTCATTAATTAATTAAATGCTGAAATAATACATATATTTTTTTACTTAAAATGAATTGTATTTTAATTAATTAATGACATATTTAATTCAAATTTTAATTAATTAATGACACATTTAATTAATTAATGATATATTTCATTCCCATTTTTATTAATTAATGATGTATTTATTTATTTAATTTTGGCACAAAAAAATCCTCCATACAACCTTTCGTGCGTGTGTGTAGCCTATATATACATATAAGGGAGAGCTGGTATATATATATATATATATATATATATATATATATATATATATATATATATATATATATATATATATATATATATATATATATATATATATATATATATATATATATATATATATATATATATATATATATATGCACCAGCTCTCCTTTTACTATTAATATTTAATTTTAAAATGAAACACAGCTGGCCCACATCTGAAAGAGTACCGTGTTGCCATGGTTACCACACCGCGGGTAGTCCGTCTTAGATCTTAAATGACATACAGAGTTTGCATTTATGAGTTTTATCTGAATGTTTAAGATTGAAATGTTGAAATGTCATACTGACTTAAAGTAGCAAAACTGAACATTTGTTAAATTAATCTCATTATTATTTAGAAGACTATAGGGCCTGATTTACTAAGATCCTAAATAAAGAGTACTAAATTGCGTGTGCACTGAAAAAGTTTGCACATGCTGTTGTTGTGTGTTTTGCGGGTGATCAACTAAGAATGCGTGCGCAATTGATAACAGGCGCAAACCGCAGTATTTAAATGAGGTGTTGCGTGTCTTACGGTTTGCGAGCGCAAAATGAAATTTGACGAGTTGGAGTTAGAGATATTAGTGGAAGAGGCAAATTGTTGTGCCGTATTCAGCACCCCTGCCGTGAAAAGCACCCCCTCGTATATTCAATGATAAGTAGACCAAGAAAAAAAACAACACACTGACACTTCAATATATTTATATATACACACTCACACAAACACATACTTAGGAGTTTATATTATATATATTTACAAATATTATGGAAGACAACACAGTAAGCAGGTTATTAATTAATGACATCAATAACCATTTACCCGATTTTTGTTATCTGTGACTGTGATTGTGGGAAAGTATGACTATTGTGGAATCCATGAGCGCATTTAAACATGAATCATTAACACAAAACTGGACGCTAAACAGAACGTGACACGGAATGAGAATATAATTTTTGTCAGACGAGGGGGTGCTTTTCACGGCAGGGGTGCTGAATACGGCACAACACCGGGGTATGACTGCAGAACAGGCGCACAATAAGAAACACTTTTTTCTCCATGAAAACACGTGATTTATTTATTATCACAAATAAAAAAATGAATGTGCCTCCTGTGGCAACCTTTTGCTGAATAATACTCGATTTAACATTCAAATAAAATATTTCTCCTTTTGCATGTGGAGAATCCTCACCACAAGTTGAGCCATCCCCACCCCAGTCCTCAAATCAGGCACCAACAAGCATCCCTGCGTAATGCTGGGCAGATTAGCACCTTCCTTTCGAACTTATTAAATACAGACGCAATCACAATCCCCGCAAAAACTTTCAGGCTTGGTAAATCTCATTGCGTGTGGTAAATGGACATATTTGCATTTTCCCCTCCCAGTATTTAGCACTTTCTGGCGGGTACGCCCCATATTGATTATTCATCAGGGCAAAAGTACTAAATGGACAGCGTGTGCTATTTTGCTCATTTGAGAGGCGCAGTCCTCTTTGCACGCTGTTAGTAGATCAGCTTGCACATTGGTTTGCGGGTGACGTCAAGTTTGCACACGTTTTTACGCACGCAAACCTTTAGTAAATCAGGCCCTATATGAACTATATGAATACTCACAAAACACCTGTTTTAAAATGCTGGTAAATGTAAGATTTGTCCTGAAATATTTCATAAAGCTGTTTGATGAGCTGTTTCTGGTTGTACATGCCTCCATAGCTGAGAGTCAAGCAGGAGGTAACCTTTAACCTCCCTGAAGAGTATTGTCAGATCCTCCTGACTCAGGAAAACCAGGGCCATCACAGGAGACCGCTCACGTCATGTCCCACCTATCACTTTTTTCACATGATATATTGTGTGTTTAACTTCAACAATGTGAAAAGGGTTAGCTGAATACTTTGTGGATGCACATAATTTTAAAACAAATAAAAAAGCTAGAGAGAGGAGAAAAGAGAGGCCCAGACCTCCTTCCAGGTGAGTCACTCAAGGTATCTTGTTTGTGACGACATGTTCAAAAAGTCTCAGCAAAGCATGAAAACTGAAATCATAACACATATAAAAAATCGCAACTCTGTGCAATTATCTTTATCGTTCATTTTCATTTATTATTCTTCATAAAGTACAATATTGTTATAAAGACATCAAGAATAATGTGATTTTTGAGTTACATTAGAATAAATAAAGTCACATGAACATTAGTTTTAAAGTTTTGTCATGATTTATTTAACAAAAACAGAACATAAACCCTGATTTAAGAGCTGGTAGAAATATCTTTATATCTGAAGTAACACTGCTGTCATGGCTTCCAGGAGGTCTGCGGTTTTCCTCTCCATGCTCAGCAGTAATGTCCCTTTCCTAGGTGGCAACCTGTCATCATTTCATATCCTTCCTAAGCATCTTTACCTGTAGAAGGAAATTGTTTCAAAGTGAAAAAACGGACGGAGAGCTTCACTTGGGGTGATGCGCTCTCGTGGATCCACCGCTAGCATCTGCTTGAGGAGGCTGACGAATGCCATTGTGTCCTGATGAATAATGGGGACATTTTTTCTGGGCTGCTTCATCAGCAGATCATCCAGGGATTTAAACTTGGAAGAAGCACGACATTGTTCCACAATCTCCTCTCCCGTCTCATTTGTGTAATCTTCTGGAGATTTCAGACGCCACACCTCCTGCACCAGGTCAAAAAAGACGTCCGAGTCCAAAGCAGTGTCCAGAAAATCAGCACAGGGCTCACCGTTCAGCTGCACAATCATCCTCATGGCCTCATATTCACATTCATATGGATAAAGATTATCTCCAAGGTACAAGAAAGCAAGAACGCAGCCGAGGGCCCACACGTCTATGCCTTCAGTCAAGAAATTGAGGTTGAGCAGGGCCTCTGGGGATCTGTACGGCAGAATTTGCCGATGACCGCTAGTCCACACTTTAGATGCTTCAATAGCGAGACCAAAGTCAATCAGCTTTACCCTGAAAGGCTGTGACTGATGGTGCACTAACATTATGTTGTCCGGTTTGATGTCACAGTGAACCAGATGGTTGCGTTCAAGTGCTCCGAGAGCCGCCAGCAGCTGCTGACCCATCACTCGGATCTCATGAAGTTGAAGAGGCTGGTAGTGTCTCTTTTTCAGGAAATCATATAAACTCACATCCAACAGTTCGTAGACGAGACAAAAATAGTTTCTGTGAATGAAATGTCCTTTGAAGGTGAGCAGGTTTGTTTTTTTCAGCGTCAATCTTTCTAATTTTTTCCATTGTTTTGGCTTCATATTCTCCAGCTTCGAAACAATCGTTTCTCAGTATTTTTACAGCCACATAATTGTTTGTTGTTGATTCTCTACACTTGGTTGCTAATCCATAAGCGCCCACACCGAGCACCTTTTCGATGTGGTAATTGCAAGAGGTGCCAGTGAGAACTTCATGGCATTGTATGTCAAAAATTGGCTCTGCTCTGAAATTATCATTGTTCATTTCCATTTCTCACAATTAAAGGCTTTTACAAGATAAAACTTCAAAGTGTCTCCTAGATCTCTCCATGAACAGCTCTCCTGCTGCGAGTTATGCTATTTCAGGCCAAAAGTCATATGACGTCACATGACGTGTGTGGCTTTGGTCTTTCTGGGCGTTGTCTTACAAGCTGGAGCATGACGTCACACGGAGGCTGTTCAATTCTATTGTACTCTGTTTTCAAAGAGAAACAAAACTGATGACGATGATGAGATATTTTGTGAAACATCCCATTCAGATTTCAGTGTAAACTTCACAAAAAAGGTCAGAGATAACTTAGTGGCTGAAGAACTATCTAACAATCTATCTAACATCCCACAATTAAGGAAGGAGGGGGAGCTCTTCAGTCAGTATCTGGAAAAACTGGATGTTCTTTACAAAAACAACAACAAGATCATCAGCATCATCAGATGTGAGCGCTCTGAATGAATTTTGGGGTTTGTGGCTACTGACCAAATTCAATGAGAACGACTGTCTATGGCAGCAAGCTGCAAAACATGGGAAAGCTTCGAGAGAGTATCAACACGTGAACTAAAGCCATACAGGAGGACCACTGTTGGGCAGTAGTTGCTGCAATCGAGCATTTGCATCTTTCATCATTCTTTTCTACTCATATAATTCTATTTATGGAACTGCACTTTTTATTGTTATTTTTATTTTTTAATTTAAATTTTCATCTTTTTAATTTTTTATCTTTATATGGGTATTTGGTTTTTGGGGTGTTTTATTTGTATATGACAGTTCTGTGTGAGTGAGATGGAGATGTCAATTTCCCAGAGGGAACCTCCCAAAGGGATTAATAAAGTCGTCTGAATCTGAATCTGAATCTGAAATCAATGCAGCAAAATAAGAATCAAGATCATAACTGCATCAATCAAGCTTCGCAGGATTTGCACAATGCTCTCAAGTGTGTTGAGCTCTACTGTGACCAGCTTGATGCCACTTAGAGATGCACCACACAGACGTCCAACAGTGACTTAGTCACCAGGTTTGACGAACACACAGTTTTCAGTGTCTTTCAAAGCTAACATTAATGAAGCAATAAACACGGTTGTCACGGGGCAAGAGACAGAGGTGGACACATAAATGTGATAAGAAATCTTGTTTCCATCCTCATTTCACCTTCACATGTTCTTCACATGATCCTCCTTTCCAATTCCATGAAGAAAATTAATTCCAGACCCTTTGAGGAGCCTCTAACTCATCAGCAACCCTGAGTTCGACATCTTAAATGATCTCAGATCTCTTGAATCTTTGGGCCTGACTCATAGCTACGTCTTAGATTCAGTGTTCTCTTTGAGGGGCTCTTCTTAGTTTAGTGGGGACATCTCATTCATTTGTCCCATGATGGTTTTCAGCCACTGTGCAGACCAAATGAAAAATCAACTAATAAATAATATTATTCTCAGATTCCAATTTAAAAACAGGCTCCAGAAACAATGAACCACCAGGGCTTCTGTTTTAATTTGGCTTGTTTATTTACCCACATATAGATTGATGTATTACTGTAACACAACTTTTGAAGTGAAAAGAAAAATCACATTATTAGTCATGGCTTCTATATTATATTTCCTCTTCAACATGGAGGAGAAAGGTCCATATGTAACGGCACATGTCACTCTTTTAGCCATGAGGCTAAAAGGCTATCCATCTTTTTATAGAAATTATATTTTCATCTCTGATTTGATCACTCATATAGGCCCTACTCACATTCACATTTCCTGAGTGTCTTAAATGTGTAGTTTTGAGGATTTTAAAATCATTGAATGTAATCTACAATTTGAATGACAATTGTGTTTTAATTAAATATGTTTTTTGGTCGAAATGTACCTACAATCTTTTCTAGTTTTTCTTGTAAATAAAGAAAAAATAGCTTTGCTTGTTTGCTTGTAATTTTGTAAAGTTTGAAAGTTGCAAAAACTTTACATCAATTTCATAAAAAAATAAAAAAAGATTAAAAAATAAATAAAATCAGAGAAAAAAAAGATTATTTGGCTATTAAAATAGCCTAAAAAAGGCTATTTTAATCAGACACGTATTTTATCAACTACCTTTTAGAAATTAAATAAATAATGCTAAAAATATAAATCATAGATGGTTTTATTGAGAAAGTACCACATTATTTCTACTGGTCACATATAGAGATGAATAAAATACAATTTAACATATCATTTAACAATCTGTTAATAAAAATCCTCCATACATATAAAAAAAAAAAAAGAATGAACTTGTAGTCTGGTTGATGGGCCATAGTCCTGTGTTGAACATGGGAAACTTGATTTCAATTCTGAGTCCTAGCTCTGAGGCGTAACTCTGAGCCCAGCCTCTATTTCTTAACGTTGAGAGCATGGTTTCAAACAAAGGAACCTTCAAAATGACTCAAAGCCCCAGCAGGCTTTGCATTTATGGCTCTTCAGTGATGAAGAAAAGCATCCTAATTGAGCATGGACCCCAAAACTCAGGATGGGCCGCAGCCGATTTATGGCAGCCCAGGCCCAGCTTCTCTTCTCCCTCAGCTCTCTCCACTCTCCCATAGAGTTATCCGTGAGCTATGAAGAAGGCCACAGCTCCTATTTTAGCATGAAAAGCTACTAGCTATGGGCCGGCTTTCTCCATTATCATGCCTGAAGAAGGGTCTGCAACAAGTGACCCTTGAATGTTACGAGCCCCAGATGAGCCGAACGAGGGACCCTTGCAGACCAAACCACCTTTTTGTTCAACTACAAAGATCCACTTAAGAGGCTGTTTTGTGTCTGGGCAGAGAAACATAGTTCACACATTTAACTAGTCTAGTTTTAAGTTGTGAGCTGCGCCGCTGATCCCGTCACAACTGTGTTTATTAGTTTAAGTGTGTTTGTTTGTTTTATCGTTTGTCTACTGTTGCATCCACTTTGCTGGATCTTGATGACGTGTTCTTCCACAACAGAAAACAAAACCCTTCCTCATTTCCCAGTGGAATAACCAGAGAACACATGTGAAGTTAGTTTCACACTGGTGTGTCTCTGTGTGGGAAAAATCAAAGGAGCTTGGTTTTAGTTATTCTAGTGTCTTGGGTTTTACTTTCTTCTCTATTTCTCTCATCCTCTCCTACTAACCCCCCACACAGATGCACACTCTTATTTTGGCCATAAAACCTCTTTCATCTGCCATTGTGAATCAGGGGAGACTTATTCACCATGTGACTTGGTCAGCCATCTTTCTTTTGCCACACTACGTGTACGAACAGCCATACGTGTCGTGTCACGTATGCGAGTGACACAATTTAGTTAGTTGTTTGCTTGTGTGTAGTTTAGATATCAGAACTTTCTCCCAAGTGTTGTTTTATTATCTTTTACCACTTCAATTCTGATTCATTTGAATGAGAGAAGTTGTTTGTGTTTATTTTGCACATATTTCTTGCATTTGCTGGTTGCAAAGGTCTGTGCTCTGACTCCTTCCTTCACTGTTATTCTGTAACGCCACCCCTGGCAACAGGCTGGCATGCATAGAGTAACAGCTACTTTGAGACTTTGCTGTTTAGTTATTATTTTCCTGATAAGTCAGGTGCTGTCCTGCTTTGATTGATTCATTTTGATAATGCATTTTGATACGTCATCTTCATTATTAATTATCAATAACTATCATAAGACAATTATTAATAACTCTCTAATAACTGAAACATCACTCCCTTTGTTGCACAACACAGTGGTCCTGCAATCAAGTGTCGTTAGCCATTTATGTAGTGTAAAGTTATTCCTAAACAACAGTTGATGATAAAAGACAGGCACAGAAACAATAGGAACTTGATGTCCATAGCACGCGTTAAAAGTCTTAAAAATCTTATATGTTGCAGGTGCAAATATATCTCATTTTGTTCAAGATGAATAATATAGAAAAAACAGGTTTTTCATTTATGCGGGTGATTTGACAAAAACTGAAAGTTCATAAATAAAAGATTTGAAGGAAAAAAGGTTGGAGGATGCACAAAAGTAGTTTGTTTGGGAGACAAGAATCTGAATTTATTATTATTTGAAATCCATTCCTTTGTAAATTATAACGTGTTTTAACCAAATTTTGAGAAAAGAGGCAAATATACAGGTCAAATGTGCAAATGTCAGAAAACACAATTTCAAAAAACGTCTTCTTTTTTAATTTCTGGTTATTTAAGGTTGATTTCTTCAAGAAAGAAAAACAAAAAAAAGACAACAGTGTTAACCAGATTAACTGCAGATTATTAGGTACAACTCCAGCAGATGGCAGAAGCGCTTCAAGATTGTAACTACCACTCCTTTACCATCGGGTTAATTTGCCTCTCATGAGCACATTGAGTCCATGCTCATAATGTGAAATGTACTTTATAAATAAATTTGACTTGACTTGATGGAATAATGACACTGAAAACAGGTTTCAGTAAAATTGCATAGAAACAAAAGCATCAGAGTTTCGTGTTTTCATATTGGCTGGATTTAATAATGCGTAGTTTCTTAAAAATCGGAGGCATCCATGTACAGGATTGTGGAAATCTCAATGGCATATCTATTATATATACAAATATATACAAAATAATAAAAAAAAATATTAAAATAATAAAAAAGAGAGATATTTTATGTTTTCCAGCTTTCAACTTCTGCTACATATTTGACATGAAAGAGTCTCAGCCAACCTGAAAAAGCTGTTAGTGCAACAAAAACACCTTGCAGGACAGTGTGCCCTGAGGACCAGGCACCACTGACTTAAAGGAATAGTTTTATGGCTGTTACAACTGCAAATGCTTTGGACAGCATCAGTCATGTGACCTGTAAGTTTGAGCTGTTTTGAAACTTCTTTTTCTTCATTCAGCCATGTTGTCAGGAAGAAGACGGGAACACGGGAATCTGCAGACCTTGCAGACGTGTGCAGTAGAATATCACATTTTAAATGCTGTATCTGGTGAAGTCAGTTGTGCCGCGTTTAGTTGAAGCTGAGTTTGTATAAACTGCTGATTACTGGGCTGAGCTCACTGTCAATCAGTCATATAAGGAATACATTCATTGATTTATATGAATTAATCCGATGTGGTACGGATGGATGTGAAATCAAACAATAGAGACCAACTTGTTGTTCTTCAACCAGCCTGTAATCATGTTTATTTCTCTTTTAAAGTTGGACATTTTCACACGGGAGTCTAGGCTCTGAAATTACAGTGATACATATGCATCGGAGCTGAATGCTGAACTGGTGGCAGTGATACACTTGTTGCCATTCATCATAAAACTACAAAGAAGGCTTATACTTACTAGGGACTTGGTGCTTTATGCAAAGCCATCACGGCATTTGCAAATGGTTCAAATGTAATCTAATCCTCTATCCCCTGAAAGGGAACCTGCTCCATTGAAACACCAGGACCAGCACAACTGGTAGCCCCAGTAATGACCCAAATCCTTTGGATCATCAAACAGCTAGCACCAGAAACATTACAAGCAGCCTGGACACAAGATTCAGGACATAGGGCGTGGCTGCAGCATAACAACGGTTAAATGAGCTGCTCATTTTGCAAAACGTGTAAGGTGGTGGAAACGTGGGGCAGATTCATCAAAAAAATATCGTATTGCTAGAGATGCAGAGGTGCAGCTGCAGTTTGATGAGGAAACGAGATGCATCTCAAAACTTTATAGCAGAAAATGAATTGACTAATGTAAAATTTTGGCTGCGTGCACAGCTCCGTTGTTCTGATAACGATATTACAGTTTTATCTGAATGCTTAGGCGCTAATCATGTTCTTGTAGCACAATTTCTAAAACTATTAATACATATAGCAAAACCACTCACTGAGTTAGCCAAACTAAAAGCACAAATACTGCTTTGCACTCAGTTTGTAATTTTGTAACACACACTTTGCAAAACTGTAGGCACAATTCGCTGCTTACACTCAATTGC
This sequence comes from Cololabis saira, assembly GCF_033807715.1. Lineage (NCBI taxonomy): Eukaryota > Metazoa > Chordata > Actinopteri > Beloniformes > Belonidae > Cololabis > Cololabis saira. Next base: position 15,988,989 of record NC_084606.1, on the reverse strand, counting down.
CAATTTCCAAAACACTCCTAGCAAAATTATACACAGGTATGGCTATTATTTACACTATTTTGCCAACTGTCTGGCACACTTTGCAATCAGCCTAAGCACTATAAATAAGCCACAGGTAAGCTGTCTGTGTGGAGTACAATGGAAGGAGCAAGAAGAGTAAGAATCAGAATCAGAGGGGGCACGGTGGCGCAGCAGGTAGTGCAGCCGTCTCACAGCAAGAAGGTCCTGGGTTCGATTCCCGCCGGGGATGCTGTGGGCGCTGAAGTGCGTGTTAGTTCCCCCATGACTTCAGTGCCCACACCCTGGGTGGGGTTGGCGAAAGGATCTTTCTGTGTGGAGTTTGCATGTTCTCTCCGTGTTCCCTTGGGTAGCTAATGGGAGCTACCCTCACAAAAACATGCACACAGTCCTGGGCTATACATGCCCCCTCTGGCCAATCGGGGCGCCAGATGGGGTGGGGAGGATCCGGCCGGAAGAACGTGATCCTTCCACGTGCTACGTTCGGCCGGAGAAACCTCACCCTGTCTGGTGAAAAGATGCGGCCTGCTCACTCCTCAGGTTAAGGAGGAGACCTGAGCTCAGTGCAGGGCCCTCCCAGGGTTGGTAGAGGATGGCAATGCCCAGGACTGTTAGGTAGGAGCACTGGGTGATAAAATGGGGAAAAAAACCGGGATAAAAATATTAAAAAAAAAAAAAAAAAAAAGAATCAGAGGAGTTGGAGGGAGAGGACGTGGAGGTGAAGGAGTTGGAGGGAGAGGACGTGGATGTCACAGTTTCACAGTGTAGGATAGGTTTTTTTTACTGGTTAACTCACTCCCTTGTCTTTCCAGATCCTGCCACTCTAATCAGCCAGAAATCCACTCATTCCCTTCACCTGTGCTTCCCCAGCCAGCTCCACACCTGGTTTCCCTCATCAGCAGTTCCCCTCATATACCGGCCCATTTCCACCTTCTAGTTTGCCAGATTGTCGTGTGCTTTTGCCCTGCTTTCCAGCCTTCCTGATTTCTGTCCTGTTCCTGCCTGCCTGTAACCCTGCATGACTCCTGGTTTTTTGATTTTTGCCTGCCCCCTTGGACTTGTTTGCCTGTCTGCCCGGTTTGACCCCTGCCTGCCTTTGACCAGTATTAAAGACTCTGATTCTGCCTGGTGTTGTGCTTTTGGGTTCTCTGTCCTGTCTGAGCCAGGACAGTGGAGGTGAAGAAGCAAGAGGGAGAGGACGTGGAGGTGAAGGAGTTGGAGGAAGAGGACGTGGAGGGGAAGGAGTTGGAGGAAGAGGACGTGGAGGTGAAGAAGCGAGTGGTGTAGAGGAAGTTGGAGGAAGAGGACAAGGAGGAGCAAGAGGAGGACGAGGAGGGGGAAAAAGAGGGGGAAGAAGGGCCAGAGCAGACCTGATATGTCATCATATGGGACAATGTTAGTTTCCATAGGGCTGCTTTGGTCCGCAACTGGTTTACCGATCACCCACTCTTCATGGCACTCAACCTCCCACCATACTCTCCATTCTTAAATCCCATTGAAGAGTTATTTTCTGCCTGGCGCTGGAAAGTCCACGACTGCCATCCCCATCAACACGCAGCCCTTTTACAAACAATGGAGGAGGCATGTGGAGATATTGAGCAGGCATCATGTCAGGCCTGGATACGGCATGCAAGGAGGTATTTTCCCCGGTGCCTTGGACTGGAGGACATCGCATGCGATGTGGATGAGATTTAGTGGCCGGTCCCAGAGAGACGGCATGATGTAGGCTGATTGTCTTTTTTTTGTGAATTTATTATTTTGTGATCTGTGCTGTGTCTTTGTTTTGACAAGTGTGAATAAACACCAATACTTGAAGTTTGGTTCCTGTGTGTTTACAGAACTATGACAAAAGTATGACCTCAAACTGACCTAGTCTACCTTGTGCACAGAAAAAAAAAAAAGCCAAATGTGTTTTGTATTCATACCATCAGTGTGTAGTTGGCACATTATGTGTTTACTGTCTGATATGAAAACACCATTTTTACTAAGGTGTGAAGAGTTAATCAAGCTGTGTTTGCTTTTGCAAGAGAACTATAACGTTTTGATAATTTGGTGAAAGGTTTTCTCATTTGTGTGTAGAGAGAACAAACTGGAACTCAAACTAAAAAATGTACTCACCTGTGAACATAGGTAGGTTGTGCATGACCTCTTACAAATGTTTTATTTTTTTTTGCAAGAAAAACAAGCCTGTCTGCTGAAACCATCTTTCGTCCATTATTGCAGTTGCAACTGTATCTTTAGCGTTAGGGTCAGCTTCTAGGTTTAGTGTCTCTCCTCTTTTTGTAGGGTACACCACAGTTAAATACAATTTGCAACAAGCTTTGTGTGGAGGTATAAGGCAGGCAGGGCTTTGAATCCAGTGGTTTTCCAGGTTTTGTGGCAGTGACAGGGGCAGACTGATGTTTAATACACTCTTGATACCGGAGTTTGCACTGCTGTTGCAAATGATGATAAAGAATTAACGTCTTTGAAGATTTTGATGTAACCTACTTTCATCTTCCCCTCCAAACTACTGAAAACAGTTATTTTACAAGATCTTCGACTAACTCTACCCTCCAACGGCCAGGTAAGTAACTGCAAAGAATACTAGTTCAGCATCAGCCTCGACCCAGAGGTTACAATGGTCGGTGCTTGGAAGAATCAAGCCAGGATGAAAAGAAATCACGTGACTGCCACGAAAACAAAAGAAAAACCATATTTAAACCTATGATGCTCATGAGGGGTTTTCATATGTGGAAAAACAAGTTTGCCAAGACACGTTAGCCTAAATACCCGCCTCTGGTGTTTTGTTTTTGTGATTATTGTCTATTTCTGAGGTGGAGGAATGTATGCTGGCTTAGCATGCAGTGTACTGTAAATATAGTTCGTGGAAGAGCCAGAAAACTTCACCAAAATGAGCAGATTGCAACTATTACTCTTGTTGGGGTGGTTAACCAAATTTAGGTCCTGAATGGAACATAGCCTTGATGTAAATGTTCCAGGCATCAAATTCAAAGAGTGAATATTTTTTAAAGAAAACAAAGTTCCTCAGTTTGAACATTAGAGATGTTGCCTTTGTGGTGTAAACAGTTACATTTAGGTTGAAGTATTTGCAAATCATTGTATTTGGATTTCATTTACGGTTTTCACAACATTACAACTTTAATAAAACTTTCCTACAATATTTTTGTAGGAAATTTACAGTAAATCAAGATGAGAGGGTAGGAAAGTCCCACAGGCAGGACCAAAGTATAGATAAAGAAGGAGATGTATTTGATTAGTTTGCACTCAAAGGAAAGTAAATACCAGAACAAGACATTTTTCTAATTTCACGCATTAACCACGCCCACTTTACATTTCTGACCAATCACACATTTCTGACACACAAGATAAAATAGTTTTTGCCCGCTGCAACACGTGATTATGTTACAAAAATGCAGACTCGCTCTCCCTCTCTCTCTCTCTCTGTCTCACACACACACACACACACACACACACACACACACACACACACACACACACACACACACACACACACACAGTATATATATATATATATATATGTATAATCTGAAGTTTGTGTTTACTGTTAGTTGGTTGTTTTTGTGTAGTTTAGCCATCAGAATTGATCCTAAGTGTTGTTTTATCATCTTTTAGCACTTGTGTAAATACATTCTGATTAATTTGAAATGAGAGAAGTTGTTTGTGTTTATTTTATACATATTTGTCACAACTGCTGGTTGCAAAGGCCGGTGCTCTGACTCCTTCCTTCACTGTTATTCTGAGGAATAACTTACCTTGAGACTGATTTTGGTGTTTAGTTATCATTTTCCTGATTATGTCAGGTGGTGCCCAGTTTTATTAATTCATTTTGATAATTCAATTTGATAAATAATCTACTTTATTAATTATTATTAATTGTCGAACCAGCACCCCCTCTGTGGCACAACAAAAATGTCCCCTGAAAAGAATTAAAGTTGTCTTTATTTGTAGTTTTCTTTCCATCAGACAACCCACGTTTTAGCAGAGATATTTCATACCAGCGACAGTTTTGCATTATTTGAATCATCAGCCGTTGTGCTGCCGATGTCATTTATCAGCTGACTGGTCTGGTAACGAAATCTTGACAGGACAGACAAAGTACTGCATTTTTGTCCAATTCCATCCTGTCCTTTGGTTGAACTAGTAACTGGCGGAGCGTGATGTGTGGTTTACAGTAACTGCTTTATTGATGTGGTGTTACTTCATGATGTGTTGTATAGTTATAATGTTATTTTGATTATCGTTGTCTTCCTGTTTCTGTTTTGTTCATCTTTTGTTTTTGCCCCTTTTGTTTAGCTTGTTGTTTTTTCTTTATTTATGGCTCCTCTTGGATATTGGCAAAGTGTGAGTGCATGTTGTTTGTATATTTGTATGTTTCCTCATCATCTCTGACTTTATCGTCTGTTGTGATGTCGGCCCGGTTATAAAGCGTTCTCACAACTGAGAGTTTGTGTGCCGTGGGGTGTTCTGATGTGCAGAAGAGGTACTGGTCTGTATGAGTGGGTTTTTTCTGTGAACTGTGATTAATGGCCCTTTTGCACTAGTACCACCTCAGCTCGCTTCCACCAGCCACGGCCCCGTTTTGCGCTTTTCCACTAGGGGCTGAGGCGGGTAGAGCTGCTCCAAGCAGATACTTTTTCTGTAACCATTCTGGCGAGGTTCTAACCGGGCTGAGCCGGGACTATTTCCGACGTCATCACATTACAGGCAGCTGATTGGTCGGGGGGCGGGGCCATCACCACCCTCCACGACTCTGATTGGTCGGGGGATGTAGACGGGCTGTTTTACTCTCAGCCGCTCGCGGCTCCAGCTGATTTCTCATCTGCGCCGACACGAACAAAGGTGCTGCGCAATCGAGTACTTCACAGCCGCTTCACCCAAACCTGCCCACTTCTCACCTGGCTGTGGAAAAACAAACGGGGACAAAACGGGTGGAGCCGCGACGAGCCGAGCCGGGCTAAGGCGGTACTAGTGCGAAAGGGCCATTAGTCCTCTGTTGAAACTGTTTCTTCTTTGTCCGTAAAGGTGTGTTTTCACAGATTGCGTACCAATATATCACTGGTGTTGAAGTGCATTTGTACACATGTGCTCTTTCTTTCTATTAACAGTTTTTAGATCTGGCATTGTTTTGTTATGGCAACCTCTTTTTCATATTTTAGTTTGGGGTGTGTGTTTATCTCCTTCCTCATGTTTTGTTCCAGCGTGATGTTTCTTGGAAAGCGTCCATTTCTTCTTTCATATGTGTGTTAATTTTGTTCACTGTTGTTCTTATCCGTTCTCTGATCAGAACCTTTACTGTATTTGCTTCGTGTGTGATGTTTTTCTTGTTTTTGTTGTACAGATGGGGCTTGATGTCGGTTCGCCTGTGTTACTGTATATTCTCAACTTCTCAATTTTCTATAATATGATATTTGCAGTTTTTCTTTTCATCAGAGATTGTTTCACAGCTGCAACAGTTTTGGCTGTTAACTTCAGCCTTCTTCAAAGAATCATCCGACTTGCTGCTGAGGTGACGTCCATCAGCTGACTGAGTCTGTGAGCCCTATCAAAGTTGGTAGGGCTCACAGGCTGCAGTTGTCTGATAAAAAGTACAGATATCATATTAAAGAAGACAAAATTAATCTGTTCAACCTAAAGCTGTCTTTATTTTCTTCTTTTTGCAATACACTTTTCAATTTATATTTATTCATATTTAAGTGATTTATTTATTTCAAGATTTATCTCATAGAAGCTACATGAAACAAAAGAGTACCCAAGTTAAATTACCTGGCTTCCCCTTAGCTTTGTCAATGTCTAAAATTATCATAAAGTTTTGTTTGTTATCCTTTAGTTTGATCAGGGCAGCTGGGTAGCGCCGCTGCAGTATTTGATTTGTATTCAAAACCGAAAGGCTGGAAAATTATGGGGCGTGGCCATGGTGAAAAAGAAACTAAAATGATGTAAATAAAAGAAATCAGATTTGCGATCACATAGCATATCAGGAACACTAAAGACACACATCGCTTCCACGTTTTCTCATCTCAATTACAAGTGAGTACCATTTCCACCCTACAATTCATGCAATACAAAATAAAATGTAGATAATGTGTTGTCTGTTATGGAGTTTTGTATATATTGTTTGTGATTAATAGCAAAACTCTGGAAATGGTGCGTGATTGTGCGTCTTTGTCGGTGAGAATGTGGTATAATGTGGTATGAATGTATTGATATTAACCATGGGCGCAATTTCCACTGGGGACAGGGGGCACATGTCCCCCCCACTTTTCAAAATCATGTTTTTGTCCCCCCCACTTTTTATAGTTTAAAAACTAACGGTAGGCTCAGCCTGTAATTGCGAATCATCAAGACATCAGACCTGCGCAAAGGTACTGACGGCCCCGCAGCCCTGCTCTCCCTCCTCCCCTCCGTGCTGCTCAAGGCTGATTTATGGTTCCGCGTTAAATCGACGCAGAGCATACGGCGTGGGGTACGCGCCGACGCGCACCTTACGGCGTATGTTCTGCGTTGATTTAACGCGGGACCATAAATCAGCCTTCACAGACAGACAGCCAGGACGCGGCGCAGAAATGAAGAGGAGCCGGCAGCTCTGTTTAAAATCCAGTTTTGCAGCGGGACAAAAAAGCAGCAGCACTGCTGTGTTGCAGGTAGGCTGTGCAGAGATGAGTAGCCAAATATTACTCAACATTACTTTTTATGCTATTGTCGCTAGTTAGCTAAGATGTTAAATATAAAAATAGTGAGTGAGTGAGAGAGAGAGAACCAACACTATAATACCCCCTATAATACACACACACACACACACACACACACACACACACACACACACACACACACACACACACACACACACACACACACACACACACACACACACACACACACACACACACACACACACACACACACAGAGCTTGAAGGTGACAACAGACTGCCAGGAAAAGGCTATTAGTATTGTTACTTTAGAACAATATTACCCCAGTAAAGTAAAAAGAACTTTGCATTACGGGACAGAGTATGGAAAGCATATTTTCTCTCTGCTGTTACTTCACTAACTGTAATGTTGGACTTACACCACAGGCTCAAACTCAGAGAGAGGCCGGGGAAAGCAGTAGCACTGTAGTGCAGGTAGGTTAATATGTTGTAAATGGTTAGGTGATTTTGGTTTGTTTATAAGGAAAGGAAGAAATGAACATGATCTATTTTCATATTTCATAGGAGAAATATGTGGACAGGCACAAGTGAAGAAGTGCAGGCAGGCAGGCAGGAACCCAACCATGTTAGCCCAAAAGTGATTGTAGAACAGCATCTCAGCAACAAAACCTTAAGATCAAGAGAAGTGGTACTGTGAATTTCCTTGGCTCCATTATAAACAAGGAGGAGTCAATGGAATCCTATGTTTTTTCTGTGCCCAAGCTTTTGAAAATGAAAAATCAAGCCTGGCCAAGAATGCAGATCCAGCATTTTCCCAAAAGGGGCAAAAAAAAGTTAAAAAAGTGTCTAAAAAAGTAAATGCATACTAAAATTGTTTGATTGTTAGCATTCAGTCTTTGCAGATTGCGGCTCTATTTTAGAATATATATTTTGAAGAGAGACTGGTTACAACAGTTTAATAAACTCAGTCATGTGACGGAAACACAACTTTAGACGTAAAAAAACGTGTTTCTGAACCGCATTTCCTCCATAACAACAGTTTATTGTGTTTATTCCAGTTTTATCCAGCAGGGTTTATGCGTCTGTAAGAAGTGCGTCTGCTCTCTTTAACTTCACATTCTCATCTTCTGCTCCACTTTCCTCCAGAATCACGTTCAACATAAACTCACTACAACTATTCACATCTACAGTTAAAATCATCAGTTGAAATACTAGTAAAGTCTTGTGAAACTGAGGTTTTCTTTGTTTTTATCTTAATGATTTGAAGGTTTGAATGAAATCATCACATCTTTGTGCCAGTGCGCCGGGGTTCCCTCCTTATTATGAACTATTGAACTGAGTTTAGCAAATGAAGCCAACATGACGACCAAAACCGGGATTCTCAAGTAAGAATTTTGATTTACTGACCTAGTTGGTCCGTAATAATCAGTGTATCATTCGCTCTTTCTATTTTCAATTGTCAAAAAATTAAAAAGTGCCTTTTTATTTTGTTTATCATTTTTTAATCTAACACATAAACCGAAACAAGTCTTGGTTTTTCATAATGCAAATGTATTCATGTCTTTTGTGCAGTTTAGAGTGTCGTTTTGATGACAGTTGACTTGTAGCTTGTTGTTTGTCTCAGTGGTTGGACAGAAAGACTTGCATGTCCCCCCCCCGGTCTCAGTACTTGTTCGATCACATTACAGAGATGCAGCAACCATAACAAAGGCCGCCTGAAACAAGTATGAGATGAAATCTTGTTTCTTACTGAAATAGACAGCAAAACTGGACTGACTGGATTTGCAACGGCTATTTCATTAGACGTTATTCTGTAAATCATCTGTTTCTGTTTGGGTTCAATGTCTCATTCAAAGTGAGAGAAATGATGAAGTCCTGAACATGTTCTGTGTGGGTGAATCTCCATGGACACTAGTTGCAGCGTCATCATCTGACTCTTTTTACTGTCCAGTAGAGTCCAGGACTTCCTCCGGTGGGATTCCAAAATAAAAGACCCTTGACAGCGAGAGCACGTCCCCCTGAACATCAACACCTCAGCAAAGACTCAAGGAGGTCTGTTGTTGTTCTGTCCGTCATCAACAGACCAAAGGTGGGTTACAACAGGAGGATGTTTCTGTCTGAACAATCTCTGTGTTTGAAGGAAACTTTCATCTGATCAGAAAGGAGGTGTTGGATGAAGTCACACTGTAGATGTTTGTTGTTGTAGCTGTAAAGTGTGAACTTTAACCTCATGTGTGGGTCACTTTCCAGCTCTGTGTCCCTCACAGGGAGAAGATGATCTGCAGGATCCTGCTGCTCATCATCCTCACATCACATGTCTGTGGTCAGTTTAAACCTTCACTTTATTAGGTTAAACACACTTTAACATCACTAACAGATCAACGACTCCGTACGGCGCGCGTCACTGCGTAACCTACGCCGTAGGCTCTGCGTCGATAGAGATCTCAGTCCTTACATCTATGTCTAGTTTATTATGTGGAAATTGCAGAAAATAGATTAGACAATTTCCCATACGAAAGCGTGTGTCGTTTATTGAAAAGTCTCAGAACACTGAATCAACAAAAAGGAGCTCAACGTCATGACCACATTTAAAGGGACAGCGATCCCTGAACCGTCATAGTTGCATGAAGGACAACATGCTGCATTTAATAATGAATGGTGTGTAGAACCGAAATTAATAAACAAGGTGAATTATGACCGTAACATTCACTACAATTACTTCATTTTTATCTATAAAATCAAGTTATAATTTAAGAAAACTTAGTTTTTTCCAAATCTGTCATTGTGGCTGATAATAAGAGCTCTGACAGCTCTGATAATAATAACAACAATAATAATAATAATAATAATAATAATAATAATAATAATAATAATAATACATTTTAACTAGCAGCACCTTTCAAGGTACTCAAGGACACTTTACAAGAATATAATAAATAAAAACAGAAAAAGAACAATAGAAAAACAAGTGAAGAAGAGATTATACAGTAAGTTGTATTTGATGTGAAACAGATGTGTTTGGAGTCTGGACCTGAACTGGGTTCATGGTCACTATTCCAGATGTGGGGGGTCCAGAGCTGCTCTCCGTGGTGCTAAAACGGGGGGAAGACACAAGAGGTGGAGGGAGGACCTGGGAAGAGAGTGGGGGGTAAATACAGATCAGATCAGACAAGTGTGTGTGTTGGGGGGTTCTGGGTTCTGAGTTCTGGACCAGTTGGAGTTTATGGAGATATTTGTTGAGGAAACCAAAGAAAAATTAATTACAATAATCAGCACCTCTGATACCACACTCACATTTCCAATCAGGTTTTTTACTGGTTTAAAAGTACAAAAACTACAGAAATGTGTCAACATCCTCCTCTCTTTCCCTCTCTGTCTCCTCAGCAGCAACATTTGTAGTGAATGTGACACAGAGCTCCTATCAGACAGAGGAGAACCACAACATCACCCTGGAGTGGACCTTCACCCCCAAACCTGGAACCTCCTCCAGACCTCCTGACATCTACTGTGAACTCAGAACTTATCTCAGACCCTTAGTCCTGTTTCATGTGGTGAACAGAGTTGAAATGACCTTTTATCACGATGGACAGTTTAGAGGACGAGTCCAGAGCGACAGAGATGCTCTGAGAGAGGGACGACTAAGACTCCACATGTCCAGACTCAGGACTGAGGACTCAGGACAGTACTGGTGTAAAGTGGAAACGGAGCAAGGAGGGGGCTATGCCAGCTGTGAAGTCCTCGTCTCTGGTAAGTCCTCAGTTGTGAGTTAGAACTGAGCAAATGTAGCAACATCAGCACTAATTTAAGCTTCTGACATAAGTCATAAATATTAAACCTCTAATTTAGAGTCTGAATACGACACCTGCAGACGACTCAAGATGATGTCAACTCTGAGTCTACAGAAAGTGTCTCAGAAAGACAGTTTTGTCCTCAGGACAAAACTAACTGCTAACTACAAGCAAGTTTACAAACATATTTTTACTTCTTTTTCAGCAGCTGCTGATCTCCAGTCTCAGACACCGACGATTGTCCCAGAACAAGAAGATCAGGAGAAGACCAGATCCTACGCTGAAGGAGGAGCTGGACGATTAATTACATTAGGAGTTGGAGGAGCTTTTGCAGCAGCTGCTCTTCTGATTATTTATGTTACAGTTTTAGTGAAGATAATGAGAAAATAACGTCTTGTTGTGTCTCAGAGAATCAACCCTCCAGGAGTCGTACCCACGTCTCTGATTAATCACAACTTGATGATTTGAGTCACTAAACTGAGCGACTGCAGGACTCCTCCTTCATCTGATTGGAGGACAAGAAAACTGACTGCCATTGATCCAGAGATGAATAAATATTTGATCAATAACTACAACTGATCATTTGTAGAGTTATTGATCAAATAAACCCTGCTGGTCTGTGACAGATGTTATCTGCACATCTGGACAAACCTCTGATCTCCTCAGCTGTGACTTCACTAAAGTATTTAGTGACATTATTATCATCCGTATTAGTGTTGCCACAACAACGGATTCAAAATCCCCAACTCTGGTCCTACAACAGAGTGACAGATGGACCAGATCCTGGTTCTGGTGGGATTGTGAGGTTAATCAACTCTTTTGAATTAAGATTGTCATTATGAAAATAAAAAACTATCAGAATAGGAACAGAAGTCACCAGACAGGCCATTCCCTGAAGGAATTTAGGGGGGGTTGTCTGCTTTGTTAACAGCTGACCAGTGTCTTTAGACACATCTGTGCAAAGCCTCACAGATTTCTTGTTTGTCCAGAAGGTGCTCATTTATTGACCCTTCATGTTGTTTCAAGACGTTAAGCTGACTTAAAGGTTAGCTAGGTTTAGTTGGACCATCTGATAACACGAGACCCCCATGAAGTTTGGCCTGGTGACTTCTGGTTTGTAAATAACCCAGTGTTTTTAAAAACCATCTGTTCAAACCTCCAACAAGAGGTCCTGTTTTAGTTGACCTCTTGACTCTTTGTGTTTTAAGGATGTCTGTTTGTTTCTTCATACCAAGCCTCTTTAACTGAAAAGTCATGTGTGTGACCATCTGTTTTTGTCAATTGTCCATCCACTGTCTACCATTGGTTGTCTTAACATAGCCAACGCCTGTCAGTTTTTCAATAAATACCTCCTGCAAAGAAAAACCCAGCAAGCATTCCGTCGAGAGCCACAGAGAGAGAGCCGTGTTGCTCGACAGGGCTCCGACTTTGCTTCACTTCTGCGCAGAAGGCCTTAAAAATCATTTCTGACAGTTTCCGGTGTCTTTTTCTAAGTTATTAATATTTTGATGACTTTTTAACCTAACAGGATCTCTTCTAATAGAACCTCTGCTGGGTGTTGAAGTAGAAGTATGCAGTGGGCGAGGGTTTGATCCGTCAGACAGAGCGAAATGGCAAGGGATCCTATGTGGAATCTGAGGCCACAGCTACGCTCGGCGTTAGCAGCGTCCAGCAACCAAAACGTTGCGGTTTCACATTATTCTGGCGAGATCTGAAATAACTTTGCAACAAGGAGCAACCGAGTGATTATGTACATTCACTGAGTGAATATTATGAAAGTAAAATATATATTTCTCGCTAGAAATGTAATCAAAATGCATTTTTATGCAGAAACTAATTCAAAATGTTTATTTTTTTCACTAAAAAATGAAAAATGTCCACCATGTTTTTTGGTGTAATGGCCAGAATCTTGAAAGTCACGTGACTGGAATACGAATAGGCAGAAATAATAGGCAGAAAAATGTAACAGTTATACAATTCAAGGGCTATTATTGTAACCCCTCTACGTTTTTGCACTTTGGACCAACGTAGGCAGGGTACATTTTTATGTGAGACTGGGTTGGTGTGTGTCAGGGAGTTTCTTAGTAGATGTGGATCCTCTGCTAGAGCCCCTAGTTTAACTATGTGAGTGTATAAAAAGTGGATAAAAAGGTCTTTTTTAATCTCCATATCAGTCCACTACAAATGTTGGATTTGTGTCCACAGCAGCCATGAACTGTCCTCCTCACGGTGACACTAGTAAATCCAACAGAGTTAAAACAGGAAGGACAATCCTGCACCAGCCGCCCTTTTAATCCACTTTTTGTTCACTCACAAAGATGAAATTGTCCTGATTTTTCCGGTTCAACTTGAAGCAGTTGTCTCATTAATTCTGGACATGAACCGATTGGAAAACATCTTCTTCTTCTTCAGCAGCTGCTGATCTTCCACCTCAGACACCAGCACCCAGATCCTTCACTGCGGCACGAGTTGTAGTATTTGTTGCAGCACAAGTTGGAGCTGTTGCAGCAGCTGCTCTTCTGATTAGAGTTTTAGTGAAGAAAATGAGAAAAAAGAGAGAATCCTCGAGTAGTTGTACCCACGTCTCTGAATCACAACGTGATGATTTTAATTACAAAACTGAAAAGGACTCCTCCTTCAACATCTGGTGAGCTGCTGGAGTCTGTCCTAGGTCTCCGAGGGAAGAACCTCCACAACACGGAGAACATGCAAACTCCACCTAAAGACCTGCTGGGAGTCGAACCAGGAACCTCCTTGCTGTAAAGCAGCAGTGCTGACTTCTACACCACTGTGCTTGTCAATCATTGTTCTTCCTAAAACACTTCATATCAGTCATTACTGTCAGATATCTTTAGCCTTTACTCTAAACTCAGGGCAGGGAAGGGGGACGGGGGGACGGGGGGGAGTGTAAATAAGATAAATCCCAAAGTGCTGTTTGACACAATCGATTGTCTTGTATGTCCTGCTGCGCCAGTTTCTCCTGTTTTTTTGTGAAGCGGACAGCAATGCATTATTGATATTTTTACTGACAAAATTAAGTCGATCAAGCAGAAAATCCCTCCCCTTTTGTGCGGAACCCCTGCTGTCGTTGAGCCTGTCTCCAGCTTGTGGTCCTCATTTAGGTCTGTGACTCTTGATATATCAGCACTGGTGACCAAGATGAAACTCCTCTTGCTCATCGGATGTCCTTCCGTGTAGGCTTTTTGTGAAAGTGTTTGAGGTAATTGGCCCCTGGGTTACCGAAATGGTTAACCTCTCTCTTTCTTCCGGTGTGTTTCCCAATGCATTTAAGCATGCTATGGTGGAGCCTTTACTTAAAAAAACAGGCTTAGACCCGACTGTCCTCAGTAATTTCAGGCCGATCTCTAAGCTACTAATCTTGTCCAAGATCCTAGAGAAGGTGGTCTCTGAGCAACTGTCATTATTCCTGGATCAAAATAACATCCATGAGACATTTCAGTCGGGTTTCCGCAAACATCACTCTATGGAGACAGACACACGGGGAGGCATTCAGTTTTTATGGTCCCTGATTATGGAACAGCCTCCCGGAAAACCTCAGGGCCGCAGAGACTGTTGATGTTTTTAAAAAGAGGCTCAAGACCCATCTCTTTAATCAGGCTTTTAACTGACTCATTTAACTCTTTTAAATTTTTTATGCTCACCCCTATTTTTATTGGGTCTCACTACTGTTTTATATTAATCTTTAGTTTAAACTGTTTTATCATATTTTATTTTCATTGTCTTATCTCAATGTTTTATCTTAATGTTTTAGTCATTATTTATGGTCTATTTTATACATTCTACTTACCGGTAGTCTTATTCTTTTAGTTTTTAAAGCGACACTACGTAACTTTTCCACCTTAATATCATATTTCCAGAGTCATTGTGATGGAACATCAACTTCCAACAGGTTTAATGAACCTCTGTCATGGTCTGAGGGGTCTGTATCGCCTTCACTGGCACTATGTAACTTTGAGGAGCATGGTAGGAACCCTGCCACACTAAAAAACTACAAATCTTTACGGCTTTGACTGCTTTACGGCATACGTCACTTCCCCCTCCTTCCCGATTCGTAGTCGAGATGAAAATGGGCGGGGCGTGGAGCGCAGCTCCGCAGAAGCTGGTAACCCGTTGCTGCGTTGTGGCTGCAGCAGCTCCACACAACAGACGTGGGGAAAAGATCGCTAATGGTTTAACTTTTCACCGGTTTCCTGCTCGGAGGCAGAACCACGCAGGCCAAGTATCTGATATAACAGAGTAAAAGAGTGAAAGAGTCGTCGGCTCGCTTGGATCGCGGCTGTAACGACCAAACCTTCCACACAGTAAAGCCTGAATTATGGTTCTGCGTTAAATCGACGCAGACCTGGCGTAGGGTACGTGGCGACGCGCAACGTACGGTGCCCTACCCTACGCCGTAGGCTCTGCGTCGGTTTAACGCAGAACCATAAATCAGCCTTAAACCACAAACATTCACGCAGACCGGGTCGGATCGAAACACGGGTTTTATTCCCCACTTCTCCAGCTAAACGCAGTTGCTGGCCAGCTCTCTGCGGTGCAATTAACCCCAATCTTCAGATAAAACTAGTTTGTTGAGGAAAAAATATTAACTCTATTTGTAGCTGCAGAGGAAAAAAATTATCTCACGAGGAAAACAAAAATATTGCTCACGCCTCGGAGCCTCTTCTGCATAATATAGCAGTCAAAAAAAAAAAGAAAAGAGAAGTAAGAGGGATACAAAACATGTACTGTATGTTGTACTATTATACAAATTTATTGAAACACATGGCTCTTTAGTAGGGATTTCATATGGATCCAGACCGTTAATAATCATTATTTTCTCCATATACCGCTCCCTGGCTTCCTTGTTTAAGGTATCCCGGTAAATTCCAGTTCCTTTCCAGCAGTTTAACATCTTTTTTTTTGCGTTCTGTCTGTTCACTTGGTGAAACAGAAAAGCATCCCGTCTCCTCTCATCAAAACAAATGCAGCGACGGGACAGGAGTTTTCCGGCAGTACGTGCTGCTGGTGCTCATGGGAAACGTAGTGTTCTTTCTGGTAAAGCACTACCGCTTTTGTCCAAAAGATGCCGCCAAACTCAGAAAAGCTGAAAGTTACGTTGTGCTGCTTTAATTTGCAAAAAAAAAACATGAAATCCCAGACAACTTGCAATGGATTTTTTTCTTTGTTATCATATAATATGGTGTACATCATATGTCATATCAACAGGGAAAATTTCAGAGTAACTTTTATTTAATATTTATGTCGGCCTTAAAAAATGACACAAATAATGCTTAATTTCACCTTAAAAGTTGGTATTTTGCATATATATATATACATAAAAAGGGCACTGAGCCTCAACTATATCCTTGTTTGACCCTTGACTATCGATCTAGAACTTAATTTCCTCATCTTGATTGCCTACTTACAAAAAAAAATAGGAGGAAATGGTCCAATAACTGTGCAAGATGGGCAATTTGGCGGCCATTTTAATATGCAAATTAGAAGGTAAAAAACTCAAAATTTCACTCGGGTACCGTTTTTTTTGGACTCAGCACTCTTGAAATATGTAAGGTAGGCTGGTTCCCGACTTGTACCCATAAATGCTCCTTACTTCTTATAAAAGGCCTTTTTTCTGAAATCCGTCTAGACTATAACACATTTAACTAGTCTAGTTTTACGTTGTGAACTGCACCGCTGATCACGTCACATGTGTTTATTAGCTTAAGTGTGTTTGTTTGTTTTATCGTTTGTCTACTGTTGCATCCACTTTGCTGGATCTTGATGACATGTTCTTCCACAACAGAAAACAAAACCCTTCCTCATTTCCCAGTGGAATAACCAGAGAACACATGTGAAGTTAGTTTCACACTGGTGTGTCTCTGTGTGGGAAAAATCAGAAGAGCTTGGTTTTCTTAGAAGTTATTCCAGTGTCTTGGGTTTTACTTTCTTCTCTATTTCTCTCATCCTCTCCTACTAACCCCCCACGCACATGCACACTCTTATTTAAAATAAAACCTCTGTCATCTGCCATTGTGAATCAGGGGAGACTTATTCACCACGTGACTTGGTCAGCCATCTTTCTTTTGCCACACCACGTGTACGAACAGCCATACGTGTCGTGTCACGTATGCGAGTGACACAATTTAGTTAGTTGTTTGCTTGTGTGTAGTTTAGATATCAGAACTTTCTCCCAAGTGTTATTTTATTATCTTTTACCACTTCAATTGTGATTCATTTGAATGAGAGAAGTTGCTTGTGTTTATTTTGCACATATTTGTTACATTTGCTGGTTGCAAAGGCCTGTTCTCTGACTCCTTCCTTCACTGTTATTCTGTAACGCCACCCCTGGCAACAGGCTGGCATGCATAGAATAACAGCTACTTTGAGACTTTGCTGTTTAGCTATTATTTTCCTGATAAGTCAGGTGCTGTCCTGCTTTGATTGATTCATTTTGATAATGCATTTTGATAAGTCATCTTCATTATTAATTATCTCTCCCTTTGTTGCACAACACAGTGGTCCTGCAATCAAATGTCATTAGCCATTTATGTAGTGTAAAGTTATTCCTAAGCAACAGTTGATGATAAAAGACAGGCACAGAAACAAAATAGGAACTTGATGTCCATAGCACGCGTTAAATGTCTTAAAAATGTTATATGTTACAGGTGCAAATATTTAAGAATATCTCATTTTGTTCAAGATGAATACCGTAATATAGAAAAAACAGGTTTTTCATTTATGCGGGTGATTTGACAAAAACTGAAGGTTCATAAATAAAAGATTTGAAGGAAAAAAGGTTGGAGGATGCACAAAAGTAGCTTGTTTGGGAAACAAGAATCTGAATTTATTATGATTTGAAATCCATTCCTTTGTAAATTATAACCTGTTTTAACTGGATTTTGAGAAAAGAGGCAAATATACAGGTCAAATGTGCAAATGTCAGAAAACACAGTTTCAAAAAAATTCTTCTTTTTTAATTTCGGGTTATTTAAGGTCGATTTCTTCAAAAAAGAAAAACAAAAAAAAGACAACAGTGTTAACCAGATTATTAGGTACAACTCCAGCAGATGGCAGAAGCGCTTCGAGATTGTAACTACCACTCCTTTACCATCGGGTTAATTTGCCTCTCATGAGCACATTGAGTCCATGCTCATAATGTGAAATGTACTTTATAAATAAATTTGACTTGACTTGATGGAATAATGACACTGAAAACAGGTTTCAGTAAAATTGCATAGAAACAAAAGCATCAGAGTTTCGTGTTTTCATATTGGCTGGATTTAATAATGCGTAGTTTCTTAAAAATTGGAGGCATCCATGTACAGGATTGTGGAAATCTCAATGGCATATCTATTATATATACAAATATACAAAATAATAAAAAAGAAAAAAAGAAAAATATTAAAATAATAAAAAAGAGAGATATTTTATGTTTTCCAGCGTTCAACTTCTGCTACATATTTGACATGAAAGAGTCTCAGCCAACCTGAAAAAGCTGTTACTGCAACAAAAACACCTTGAAGGACAGTGTGCCCTGAGGACCAGGCACCACTGACTTAAAGGAATAGTTTTATGGCTGTTACAACTGCAAATGCTTTGGACAGCATCAGTCATGTGACCTGTAGGTTTGAGCTGTTTTGAAACTTCTTTTTCTTCATTCAGCCAGGTTGTCAGGGAAGAAGATGGGAACACGGGAATCTGCAGACCTTGCAGACGTGTGCAGAAAATATCACATTTTGAATGCTGTATCTGGTGAAGTCAGTCGTGCCGCGTTTAGTTGAAGCTGAGTTTGTATAAACTGCTGATTACTGGGCTGAGCTCACTGTCAATCAGTCATATAAGGAATACATTCATTGTTTTATATGAATTCATCCGATCTGGTACCGATGGATGTGAAATCAAACAATAGAGACCAACATGTTGTTCTTCAACCAGGCTGTAATCATGTTTATTTCTCTTTTAAAGTTGGACATTTTTCACACGGGAGTCTAGGCTCTGAAATTACAGTGATACATATGCATTGGAGCTGAATGTTGCACTGGTGGCAGGGATGCACTTGTTGCCGTCCATCATAAAACTACAAAGAAGGCTTATACTTACTAGGGACTTGGTGCTTTATGCAAAGCCATGAGCCCCCTCTGCCATCACGGCATTTGCAAATGGTTCAAATGTAATCTAATCCTCTATCCCCTGAAAGGGAACCTGCTCCATTGAAACACCAGGACCAGCACAACTGGCAGCCCCAGTAATGACCCAAATCCTTTGGAACATCAAGAAACATTCATCAGAAACATTACAAGCAGCCTGGACACAAGATTCAGGACATAGGGCGTGGCTGCAGCATAATAACGGTGAAATGAGCTGCTCATTTTGCAAAACGTGTAAGGTGGTGTGCCTTTTACCGGCCGATGCTATAAAATGTCACCTTTGCCCTCCCACTCAGATAACGTTTCTTATACGGCAACTATGAAAAGAAAACGTGGGGTTACAGGGTTGGTGCTTGGAAGAATCAAGACAGGATGAAAAGAAATCACGTGACTGCCACGAAAACAAAAGAAAAACCATATTCAAACCTTTGATGCTCATGAGGGGTTTTCCTATGTGGAAAAACAAGTTTGCCAAGACACGTTAGCCTAAATACCCGCTTATGGTGATTTGTTTTTGTGGCTATTGTGTATTTCTGAGGTGGAGGAATGTATGCTGGCTTAGCATGCAGTGTACTGTAAATACAATTCGTAGAAGAGCCAGAAAACTAGAAAATTAGCAGATTGCAACTGTTAGTCTTGGTGGGGTGGTTAAACAAATGTATGTTTCTATACTATTTTTCCTGAGTGGAACATAGCCTTGATGTAAATGTTCCAGGCATCAAATTTAAAGAGTGAATATTTTTTTAAGAAAACGAAGAAAAAAATCAAAATTCCTCAGTTTGAACATTAGAAATGTTGCCAGGTATCTATGTCTTATGTTGTCAGTATGAATGGGAGGATGTTGGACCGTTTCCCCCTCCGTCTGGGGGCTCCGGCGGCGCCGGGGGCGCCCGTGGAGGTATGGTGGGGCCCTGGCCCGGCTTGGAGGGCCGGCCCCCGTCTACTGGATGGCCGGTGGGGGGACGCGGGTGTCTTATCAGGGCTGGCTTTGCTGGTCCTGCTTCCTGGCTTCGGCCTCCGCTCCCCCTCTTGCCCCCCCTACACGATTCATACGCACATAGGCGAAAGGCGGGGGGTCCGGGTCGTGGGGGGCACCGTCCCGCGTGGCCCGGCACTCCCTGCCTCACGGTTTTAACAGCAAAATAGACACTGCACATTCAACACTTTATAAATACACTTGACAAGGACACGTAGTTCGGGAGGGGGGGGGTCGGTGTCAATCGATACTTGGCCCTCCCTCCTCCCTGTTTTTATGGCATTAATCACATGCACTCAACACAAGGGGCGGGAGGGGGTCCCACATCACCCGCGTTCCCTCACCGGCCTGGGACAGGTGGGTCGGGTTACCCGGGCCTGGCGGGGCCCGCCGTGCAGCCTGGGGTGCCTTCTGGCGGTGGTGGACCCCCCCGGGGAGGGGGAAACGGTGCGTGATTGTATGTCTGTGTCGGTGAGAATGCGGTATGGAAGGGTCCTGCCATGGAGGATTTGAGCCTCCATTGGCAGGACATCAAAAACTTAATAATTTATCAATATTATATTATACAAAGATGGTTATTATTATTGTTATTATTATTATTATTATTATTAGTATTATTATTATTATTATGTATAGTATATTATATTATTATTAGTATAGGTATCGGATAGGTGAATGGATGAATGAATGGGATGCCTGGGTCTGGGGCCCTCCGTTGTCGGGCCTGCGCGGGTGTCGCCTTGTTGGGGGGTTCCCTCTCTCCGGGCCCGTCTCCGGTCCCCCCCGCTGCCTCTACGGCGGGGCGCCCCTCTGGTCTTGGAGGGCCACTTTCGTGGGGGACGGGTGCGCCTGCCCGCGTCGGCGGCCGGGGCGGCTCTGTCTCTCCGGGCAGGCTGGCCCCCTGCCGGGTGGGGGTCGTTGGCCTGAAGGGTGAGGGCCTCCTGGCCGCGTGTCCGGCCCGGACCGGGTGGCCGGGGATTGCCTGGGTCGCGGTCCGCCGCTGCGGGATCCCTGGCTGCTTCTTTCCGCGCCGTGGGGGCCCCGCCCGCGGGCCCCCTCGGCCGCCGCCGGGTGGGGGGGGGGCCTCGCAGGCGGTGGGTTGCCTCCCTCCTACTTCTCCCCTCTGTGGGGTTGCCGGTGGCCTGGGTTCCGGGCTC
Organism: Cololabis saira; assembly: GCF_033807715.1. Classification (NCBI taxonomy): domain Eukaryota; kingdom Metazoa; phylum Chordata; class Actinopteri; order Beloniformes; family Belonidae; genus Cololabis; species Cololabis saira. Next base: position 15,968,231 of record NC_084606.1, on the reverse strand, counting down.
TTCCTTGTCGGCCTCTGGTCTCGCGGGTGGCGGGGTTGCTCCCCCCCTCCCCCACTATAGATACACTTCAGGTGGAGCTTTGTTTGGTTTATTACACACACACACACACACACACACACACACACACACACACACACACACACACACACACATGATCATATACATACACACACACACACATAGACATACACACTGGCTTGTTCACCTGCATGCTGGCTCTCTAGTTTTTGGGTTTAGGTAGCGGTAGCGATAGCTTAGCTCAGACTGCGATCAGATCTCAAGATTTAGGTCGATTGCTGTTCGTGTTTTGGTTGGCTCCGTGCCGGTTTCGTGCTTTGTTTGTGGTTTTTTGTTGCAGATTTCCAGTGCTTGATGTGTGTCTCCGTGTGTTCCTGCTTCCTGGATTGGCAGTGGATGTCGTCACCCCCCCCCCCACCCCCCCCACAAAAAAAAAAAAAAAAAAAAAAAAAAAAAACACTGGGTTTGTATGTGTATATTTATGTATGTGTACGCATATGTGTGCGTATATATATGTATATATTAAATATAGTAATAATGCACATATATACACTTTTGGTTTCTACCGTCATGGTATCAATCAATTAATATGTGTGCAGACAAGGTAAAAAAAAAAAAAAAAAAAAAAAAAAAAAAAAAAAATCCAAATTCCTCAGTTTGAACATTAGAAATGTTGCCTTTGTGGTGTAAACAGTTACATTTAGGTTGAAGTATTTGCAAATCATTGTATTTGGATTTCATTTACGGTTTTCACAACATTACAACTTTAATAAAACTTTCCTACAATAAATGCCCTTATTTACAGTAAATCAAAATCAGAGGGCAGGAAAGTCCCACAGGCGGGACCAAAGTATAGATAAAGAAGGAGATGCATTTGACTTGACTTGATGGAATAATGACACTGAAAACAGGTTTCAGTAAAATTGCATAGAAACAAAAGCATCAGAGTTTCGTGTTTTCATATTGGCTGGATTTAATAATGCGTAGTTTCTTAAAAATCGGAGGCATCCATGTACAGGATTGTGGAGATCTCAATGGCATATCTATTATATATACAAATATACAAAATAATAAAAAAGAAAAAAAGAAAAATATTAAAATAATAAAAAAGAGAGATATTTTATGTTTTCCAGCTTTCAACTTCTGCTACATATTTGACATGAAAGAGTCTCAGCCAACCTGAAAAAGCTGTTACTGCAACAAAAACACCTTGCAGGACAGTGTGCCCTGAGGACCAGGCACCACTGACTTAAAGGAATAGTTTTATGGCTGTTACAACTGCAAATGCTTTGGACAGCATCAGTCATGTGACCTGTAGGTTTCGGATGAGCTGTTTTGAAACTTATTTTTCTTCATTCAGCCATGTTGTCAGGGAAGAAGACGGGAACACGGGAATCTGCAGACCTTGCAGACGTGTGCAGTAGAATATCACATTTTAAATGCTGTATCTGGTGAAGTCAGTTGTGCCGCGTTTAGTTGAAGCTGAGTTTGTATAAACTGCTGATTACTGGGCTGAGCTCACTGTCAATCAGTCATATAAGGAATACATTCATTGTTTTATATGAATTCATCCGATGTGGTACAGATGGATGTGAAATCAAACAATAGAGACCAACATGTTGTTCTTCAACTAGTCTGTAATCATGCTTATTTCTCTTTTAAAGTTGGACATTTTCACACGGGAGTCTAGGCTCTGAAATTACAGTGATACATATGCATCGGAGCTGAATGCTGCACTGGTGGCAGTGATGCACTTGTTGCCATTCATCATAAAACTACAAAGAAGGCTTATACTTACTAGGGACTTGGTGCTTTATGCAAAGCCATGAGCCCCCTCTGCCATCACAGCATTTGCAAATGGTATGCAAATGTAATCTAATCCTCTATCACCTGAAAGGGAACCTGCTCCATTGAAACACCAGGACCAGCACAACTGGCAGCCCCAGTAATGACCCAAATCCTTTGGAACATCAAGAAACATTCATCAGAAACATTACAAGCAGCCTGGACACAAGATTCAGGACATAGGGCGTGGCTGCAGCATAATAACGGTGAAATGAGCTGCTCATTTTGCAAAACGTGTAAGGTGGTGTGCCTTTTACCGACCGATGCTATAAAATGTCACCTTTGCCCTCCCACTCAGATAACGTTTCTTATACGGCAACTATGAAAAGAAAACGTGGGATTACAGGGTTGGTGCTTGGAAAAATCAAGACAGGATGAAAAGAAATCACGTGACTGCCACGAAAACAAAAGAAAAACCATATTCAAACTTCTGGTGCTCATGAGGGGTTTTCCTATGTGGAAAAACAAGTTTGCCAAGACACGTTAGCCTAAATACCCGCTTATGGTGATTTGTTTTTGTGGCTATTGTGTATTTCTGAGGTGGAGGAATGTATGCTGGCTATGCAGTGTACTGTAAATACAATTCGTAGAAGAGCCAGAAAACTAGAAAATTAGCAGATTGCAACTGTTAGTCTTGGTGGGGTGGTTAAACAAATGCTAAACAAATACTATTTTTCCTGAGTGGAACATAGCCTTGATGTAAATGTTCCAGGCATCAAATTTAAAGAGTGAATATTTTTTTAAGAAAATGAAGAAAAAAATCCAAATTCCTCAGTTTGAACATTAGAAATGTTGCCTTTGTGGTGTTAACAGTTACATTTAGCTTGAAGTATTTGCAAATCATTGTATTTGGATTTCATTTACGGTTTTCACAACATTACAACTTTAATAAAACGTTCCTACAATAAATGCCCTTATTTACAGTAAATCAAAATCAGAGGGCAGGAAAGTCCCACAGGCGGGACCAAAGTATGGATAAAGAAGGAGATGTATTTGATTAGATTGCACTCAAAGGAAAGTAAATACCGGAACAAGACATTTTTCTAATTTTACGCGTTAACCACGCCCACTTTACATTTCTGACACACAAGACAAAAAAGTTTTTGCCAGCTGCAACACGTGATTATGTTACAAAAATGCAGACAAGGGTGTTGTCATATTGTTAAGTGATTTTGAATACCACACACACACACACAGGCACCCTCTCTCTCTCTCTCTCTCTCTCTCTCTGTCTCACACACACACACACACACACACACACACACACACACACACACACACACACACACACACACACACACACACACACACACACACACACACACACACACACACACACACACACACACACACTAATAATTTTTAGAGTCTAAAGTCTCAAGATACAATTTTCTCTTCACTAATTGAACATATCACAATAAAAAAAACATTAATCTGTCTAAAGGGAGTAATTTTAGCGCCAGCTGCCTGCTGAAGTCTCCAATAAGACCTGAAAAAGTGGCTAGATTTGTCACCACAGACTCTTTATTTAGACAGTTTTCAGTCCTCTGTGGCACAGAGGACTGAAAACTGTCTAAATAAAGTGTCAAAGTTCATAGACAGTTTGTTCATGTACATGAGGTTTCTTCAGAACAGTCGAGGGCCTGCTATGGTGTTCCGCAGGGTTCAGTGTTAGGGCCAATCTTGTTCAGTTTATACATGCAGCCCTTGGGAAGTATAATCCAGAATCACGGTTTAATCACGGTTTACATTTTCATTGCTATGCTGATGATACGCAGCTCTATTTGTCTATGAGGCCAGATAAAACAGAACCGTTAGCTAAACTTCAGGCAGGTCTTAGGGACATCAAGGACCGGATGTCTGGTAATGTTTTGCTTCTAAATCCGAAAAAAACAGAGGTTGTTATTTTTGGTCCAAAGCATTTTAGGGAGGGATTAGATGATGTTGACATGGCTTCCAGTGCAACTGTGAGAAGTGTTGGTTTTTATTTTTGATCAGGATTTGTCATTTACACCGTATATTAATCAGGTTCGTAAAACAGCGTTTTTGCCATCTCCATAATATTACAAAGATTAGTATCATCCTCTCCTATAATGATGTAGAAAAAGTAATTCCCGTGTTTATATCTTCCAAACCAGATTACTGTAATGTATTATTAGCAAGATGTCCAAGTAATTCTCTGAATAAGCTCCAGCTGATCCTGCAGCCTTCGAGTTTGCCTGCCTGCTTTCCGTTCCTAGTCTGTGGCTGGTTGGCACTAGGCCGGTTCCTGCTCCACAAAGAGACCCACCTGATAAGCTTCTACTCTCCAGCCAACATCCTCCGCAAACTTATCAAGCTCTGGAAGAAGTCTCTGGTGCCACCCTCTGACTGGCTATAACCTGCCAAAAAAATAAATACAAAAATAAATACAAAAACCTGTTTTATTTGTGCTGTGATTGGGTTCACTCCATACTTGTTACAATTGGAAATTTTGTGAATCAAGATCGCAATTCTTTTTTTTTTAACAATTTGTTGTGCAGCCCTTTATATATGTCTGTCTATCTATATAAAATAAATGTTTATCTTAGTTGTGTCTAATCATGTTATTTACTGATTTTCAATAACAAAGAGTTGCATTTCTAAATGATTGACCAGTTGAATATAATACGATATTATGATTCGTTCATTTGATGTTCTTACTGTGTAGGAGATGGTTCTTCTTTGAGGAAAGCATATAAAACCTCTGAAATGTTTTAAAAATACATGCAATAATGTGACAAGTTTAACAGATGTGGATTATTTGGTTGAAGGTTCAATGAATATACTGTAAAACTGTTTGAGTGATAGATCTCATCCTGTGGGTCTGCCAACTGGGGGGTTGTATGTCTATGAGCTACAGGCTGAATGACTGCAGGAACGGTGCAATGTTATCTTAAAAGTTTTTTATGATTATGATCTGGTACATTCACAGCCCAGAGGTCAAGTCAACACGGTGCTAAAGTGATGATTGCTAGCGCTGGCAATGTCAAACAAAAAGACTACCCATTATCTGCTGTTTATAATTAAACCTGATTTAATATATAAACATTCACCCTTGTACGGATGTAAGTTCTATCCATGGAGACTAAAACCAGACCAAACTTTTGTACCAGCCCATAAATATGAATGTCTGTTGCAAAGCTGGACATATTAACATGAGAGTCAGTGTAGATTCACTCACTTTTGCAGCCAGCCCTAGTTGCCATTGAAAAAAACGCAATGTATCTTACTCTTTTGTTGAATTTAACCCAGAAAATATTTCCTCTTGACTAGTGGACAACCAGCGATCTTCTTGATTGATGACTATTCTGTTGATTGTTTTGAAACAATTGTCGAGTATGACCTCCATGTGCCATACTAGAAATCCCCTGTGAAAATAACAGCTGTTTATCACAGCTCACACAGGCAGCTCATCACCAACTGCCAAAACTATGCAACATACAGAAAGAAGATCACTGGCATCAGCAGTATCGCAAAGACCACTGTAAAGCTGCATAACATCGGCCGTCCTATGCCACCCCACCCCAAATGGTGGCTGGGAAAAGAAAATGCACAACCTGGTATTTATTGTTAAGCATTGGCCAAATGATCCAGACAGGACTGAAAATGAAACCGTTTCGATATTGGAAGTAAGAGATAACAAATATGGATTCTCTAATAACCTTCATTAACAGTAGCGAGATAGGACAGGGTGCAGCAAAGACTCGAACCTTGACCAGCTTCATGAGGACTGTAGCCTCCAGACACTTACCACCTACTCACCCATGTGGCACATCAAAATTGAGGAACCTTGATATTGCTGCTAAGAAGTCATGTGACCACACGGTATTTTCCATGTGTTACTGTCATGTGTAATTTTTTGACGTTTGAGATCAGAAAATAAAGCCGAGGTGGAGCGGTATATGCTGACTCAGGATGCAGTTTACTGTATTTCAGTCAGTGGAAGAATTAGAAACTTTTGCTGAGGTGGCGAGACAGAGATGGTTGTTTTTGTTGGGCACCAACGTCTCATTGCTTTTCCTGCATTCAACATAGACCTAAATATACACTGGTAAATAAGCACTTTTATACATTTTTATAAACGCATATGTAAACAAATACATATAACCTCTCATTGATGAAATGATAGTTTATATGGAGCTGAGGGAAACCAAAGGAATCGCTGGATCTAAGTACGAGTAGTGAGGACATCTGCAGAGGCTTCAGTTGTTTATTATGAGCAAACTCCTGAGGAGAAGGCCTGAAGGAAGAGAGGAAAACTATGTTGTTACTTTGATGTGCACTGGGGAGTAAGTGCACATTATTGATTAAAAACTTGATTATATTTACATTAATATGTTTTTTTTATTAAAAAAAACATCTATTATGATTATGTGTGCCATCCATACTAGTGTGTGAAACCCCACGCTCATAAGCCGAAACATTTTCATCTGCTGCAGACCCTGTTTCAGTTTATAGGTCCAACCGTTGAGGTCTAGTAGAAAGGCATTACATTAAAATTTCTGAAAAGATGACATATTAGCACTCAATTGACTCATGATTTGTTTTTGTGGGTAATATGTATCCTTCCTGAGCCTTCAGTATGTCCCTATCACCAGTAGACACAGACTTGCCTTAAGGACAGTTCAAACAACAACATGGAGACGAAGGACCAAACACTGATAACTTTGGTGTTACTGGTATAAGCCGTCACACAGGATTTATGTGTCAGAATAAAGATAAAGCTTCACTTAATTTCTCATCTGTAGAGATAATCGGTCTGCTGTTCATAGAGGTGGGCCACCTATAGGGTTGTAATTTGAAAGAGGTGTCTTTGTACCCAGTCAAGCTGCAGGTACATTACGTATCAGCTTTTCCACAGCAACACACATTCCTTCATAGGAACACTGATCAGAAATGTCTGTTATGATTTTCAAATGATCCTTGTAGTAGTTTCAAAAATGTTCATATACCACCTTTTATCATTATGTACTAGAGAAAGCTTGTTTACCTCAGAACAAAATGAATGTTGGATAAATCTATCACATATAGGTTATACTCTGTACATAATACATAACTTTAAAAATTAAACCTCTTTTGTTTTATAGATTTCGTGGCTCTAGTGACCTTTATCAATAGCACTGAGACAGCAAAAAGGTAGGAAAAACAGAGAAAGAGGTAAGAGACCCAATTTAGAGCCACAGACCAGGACTTGAACTTTGTCCAGTAGCATAAGGGCCGTAGCCTCCAGACACGGGCAACTGCTCAACCAACAGAGCTATGTGACACCGTCAAATTGAGGAACCTTGAAATGTGCTTCTCAGACATCACATGGCTGTCCAGACAATAAAAGAAAAACCATGTTAAACCACATTTGCTTATAAGGTATTTAAAGAAATTCCCAAGACAGGGTTAGAGGTTGTCATGTGCACATGTTGGTTTGTTTAAAAAAAAATCAATTTTAAGTCAGAAAAGAAAGGAAAGCTGAGGTGAATAGATGCTGGCCCTGGACAAAGCTTACTGGATAACTTGATTTTTTTGTTGCATTCACACAGGAACTCATACCTCATTATTACTTGGCCTATACAGTATATAACCATTTATTTACATAACCGTGCCGAGGATTGTGATATATGTACTCTCACATGTGTAGAACAGCTTTGGCCTAATGTGGCTCATTGTCCTCAGAAACACTTCAGAAGCCTGTTGCTTTAACTGTCACATGACTACAAGAGAGACAAAAACAAGATAAAGAGATAAGATAAAAGATAAAAAAATACCAAAAACCTGAAAATATGAGTCCCCTGAAATATTTAAAACTGCTGTTTATTAAATGTCATTTCATGAAATAAAGGTCCCTTAAAATAATAAAAGCTGGGTATTTGAAATATAATTACAGAGGAAATATTTGATTAAATGGTTATGAGATATATGTATTTATGCTCATTTATTATGCTCATCCTAATCTGCCATGGCCACCCCTAGGTAACCACTGATTACAATTAATAAAGTCTTAATTGTATGCACTTTTTTACCTGATTGAACACAATCAACAAAAAATCAAAAAATCCCTTGTTAACTAAATCCATCGACATGTAGTTTTAAGTACTGGTACATTAAAAGAAGGTCTTAATTTAAAACATAAACCTTTTGCTTATGCATTACAAAAACAGATTGATCTGGGTGGGGTTACTGTGACACTGCAGTAAGAAAACATCTTGATTTACAGTAAATCGGAGTCAAAACACTGGAAAGTCCCTTGAGGGGCGGAGCTTAGAGTAACAAAAAATGATTAAAAACTAAGAAATCAAATACTTAACAGGACCCAGATCACGTTAGATCTTCTAAGGACACACATCTCCTGTGAGGTTTGTCATCTTGGTTCAAAGTGAGTATCACATTCCTAATGTAATTCATGTAATGCAGCAATGTCAAAGATATAAGTATACCTAAGGGGTGTAATTTAGGGGTGCGTATATTGGTAAGTATTGATTTTATAATAGTCATATGCTAGAGTACAGTATTTTCCTCTTTGTAAGTGTTTATTTAGCTAAATTTAGAAAGTTTTACAAAATATGATATAAAAAAAATAAGATAAATCGCTCATCCAACCAACTGGATGTAGAATTTGTATCATAAGAACAACCCAAAAATGCATTTTTTTGTTGTTTTTCAACAGATTTGACTGTTTTCTACAAAATGGATGACATCTTATGGCATCTCAGAGTCCAACACCAGATCCACAGATTAATAACTGTAAACCTCATTCGCACTTTTTCGTCTCCAAACGATGATGAAAAGCTTCTCCTAAAGAAGCTGCAAGGACTGGTAACAAATATCAAATGGAGTCCAGAGGACGTCTCCGTCTTGTTTGATGCTCTTCTGAAGCGATTTGACCTGACATCATCAAATGACAGATCACATCTCCTCACTTGGATCATACAAATGTTGCAGTGTATCGAGGTGAACTATATCACTTCCAGCTGGACATCTCAGTCAGGAAAAAGACTTGTTGAGCTGGTTCAAGACAAGAGTATAACAGATGAAACCCTAAAGTCACATTTGGCAAACAACACAGAAAAGACACTTGATGAGAACATTGAGGAAATACGAAAGGAAAAGTCAAACCAAGTTGATGAAAAGCTGCTGAATGAGGTGAAAGACATTGTATCAGCAGTTTATGAAGATCTTAAGTCAAACAACAAGAGCTCACAGTTGAAGGGACTGAAAAAAGATCTCCTGATACTTTGCCAGGCAGCAGAGAAAACTAAGTTCAGGCCGCGGCTAACGCAGATGGTGAGCTGGTGTATTATGGCTCTTTCACCAACAGGGAGGCTAATTCAGGTCGGTACTGGAGAGGGGAAGTCATGCATTGTGGCTATGTTTGCAGCTTTTCGGGCACTGAAAGGACAAAAAGTAGACATTATGTCTAGTTCACCAGTTCTGGCACAGAGAGATTTGGAAGACTGGAGGAAATTTTATGAAATTTTAAAAATCAAAGCAGACTGCAACGTCAACAAACGAGATGATGACTTGAAAAAGTGCTACAAGTGTCAAGTCGTTTATGGGACTGTGAAAGAGTTTGCTGGAGGTTGGCTTCAACACAACTTTAGCAGGATGGACATATTTGGACAGAGGACAACTCAGTGTGCAATCGTGGATGAAGTGGATTCCTTGATGCTCGACAAGGGTCATCATGTGGTCTATTTAGGAAGTGACATGCCTGCTTTACAGCATCTCAACCCACTGCTGGCTTTCATATGGGCCACTGTTAACCAGTACAGTAAGATTGGCACAGACACAACTGTGGGGCAAAAATACCCCATTGATCAAGTTGTGTTGGAACAGTTGAAGGACAAGGGTCTGAATAAATGCACCATTATTCAAATGGCTGAAGACACAGGGATACTGGACAAAGGGTCAGTCAGGGAAATAACACTGGAACCAAGCCTTTTCAGTGAAAAAACTGCAGGTGTTAGCGCTGACAAGCTAGGTGGGTTCTTTAGGGAAGTGGAGAGGAGATTCCCATCCTGCCAGTTTGCTCTGCACACCATAAACCACAATGGTGAAATAGAGGAACTGAATAAAAGACAACAGGGGGAAAACGGGCAGAGACGAGTATCACTGCTGTTGATCAACGGTGGCTTCTGTCAGTACATGTATCCTGATAAAAACTGCGTGCTGAGAGCTGCTGAAGAAGAAATAAAAGCTGATCTGCACTTTACACCATGTGAACTGAAGGAAACTAAAGATAGCTGCTACGTTCCTGGCTTCCTCTCAGATCTGGTCACATCTAAACTAAAAGTTTGGATTGAAAATGCGTTCCGGGCACAAAACATGAAAATGGACCATGATTACATCCTGGAGGAACATGGGATAGTACCGGTGGACTACAGCTGCACAGGGGTCGTTGAAAACTTCATGACATGGTCAGATGGTCTGCATCAGTTTCTGGAGATGAAACATGACAGGAAGATGAGTGACATGACGGCCACCACCAACTACATGTCCAATGTCGGCATGCTTCAGAAGTATAAAAGTCAGATCTATGGAATGACCGGGACACTTGGCCAACAAGCAGAGACGGAGACTTTACAGAAAATCTACGAAGGTATCCAAACCTGTCAGATACCTTCATTCAAACGCAGAAAGCTGTTTGAGGTTGAAGGAATAGTGGTGGAGGATGAAGAGAACTGGATTGAGAAAATCTGTGATGTTGTTACTGAACAAACCAGGCCTGCTTCATATAGAGGCAAAAGAGCTGCGCTGCTCATCTGTGAGACCATCAAACAAGCAAAAACTTTCCACCAAGCTCTTCAGGATGAGGTCCCAAAAATAATGCTGTACATAAACAACAACATGGACAACAGTGACATCTTTGCCAAGAAGCTTGGAGAAGGAGAAGTTGTCATAGCAACAAACCTTGCTGGTCGTGGAACAGACCTTCAGGTTTCTGATGCAGTGAAGAGAGCTGGAGGTCTGTTCGTTGTGCAGACCTTCCTGCCCAAGAACTCACGTGTGGAGGCTCAGGCCTTTGGTCGCACTGCTAGACAAGGATCTCCTGGGTCTGCTCAGCTCATCCTCTGTTCCAGCCATCTGCCAGAGCAACTTCAGCTGCTGATTTCCTTAAGAAAACTTAAGGCATTATTGGAAAACATGGTGGGTGACACTCCGTCTTATCAAAATTTGTTTGTGATGCAGCTGAGACTGTATCAAGAGAGCAACGATGATGAAGACACTGATCAAATGTCATTGACTCTGTCACTTCTTCTGACTGAAAAGTCTAAGTCAAATCGCTGTATGAAGATAGTTAAAGAGAGCAGAGATAACTTGGTAGCTGAAGAACTATCTAACTTCTTGGAGTGTCACATCCCAAAAGCAATGAAGGAGGAGGAGCTCTTCAGTCAGTATCTGGAAAAACTGGATGTTCTTTACAAAAGCAATAACAACAAGCCGGCATCATCAGATGTGAGCGCTCTGAATGAATTTTGGTGTTTGTGGCTACTGACCAAATTCAATGAGAACGACTCTATCATTACATTGAAGAACAGTCTGGAAGAGGACTTGGAGAAAGCCATGCAAAAAATCCTCCAGCGAGAATCCCCTTCATCAAACCTGCACCACTACACCGTCTATGGCAGCGAGCTGCAAAACATGGGGAAGCTTCCAGAGAGTATCAACATGTACACTAAAGCCATCCAGAAGGACCACTGTTGGGCAGCAGTTGCTTATTACAATCGAGCTTTTGCATCTTTAATGCAGCAAAACAGACTTCAGGATGGTGACTACATCAGTCAAGTTTTGCAGGATTTGCACAATGCTCTCAAGTCTGTTGAGCTCTACTGTGATCAGCTTGATGTCACGTACAGATGCGCCACACAGCCGTCCAATGTCTCAGACAGTGATTCAGCCACCAGATTTGACAAACATGTCATGGCCAGACACACCGTTTTGGTGTCTTTCAAAGCTAACATTTATGAAGCAATAAAGACAATTGACAGGGCAAGTGACAGAGGTGGACATGTGAAGATAAATAAGCGTCTGGTGTACTTCCTTGTTCCTCTGCAGTATTCTCTGCCCACGATCATGCTTTCAACTGAAACCGTGAGGATAATTAGTTCTAGAGACCCTCTGAGGAGCTGCCAACTCATCAGCCACCCCGACTTTGACGTTTTCCTTGAAGTTATCGGTCTTAAATCTTTGGGCCTCACTCATATCTACTATGTCTTTCAGTCATCATTTCGTCTTCGAGGTCTTTTTTCAAGGATATTTGGGCTTTTACGTTAAAGCTTCATTGGATGATTTGAGAGCAGCTGCAGAGATTTAGCAAATAGAAGTTTTATGTGGTTCCTAGTTAATCACAGGGTTCAGAAAATGAGAAACCTAGCAAGGTCTGATCAGTCCGCTGGAAACGATCAGTTAAAGCAACTGCGTTTTTTGGTATGAAAAGGGAGGCTCCCTGATTTCTGTTTTTAGATTAAATCTGTAAAAATATAGTGGCTAATATTAGTAATTACATATCATTTATATTTGTATTGTCAACCTTTTAGATATTTTTACTGATTTAGTACTGTGAGACAAAAAAGAAATCAATGAATTGAATCTCTTACATGCTATCAAAATATAGACTTTATGTCTGTATTTATCTATATACATATGTATGTATAGATTTATCTATCTGTTTATCTATCTATCTTCATATTTACATTTTACAAGTGGCTTGTCTGATGATTGATTGATGATTTCTATAGTGTCACTTTTGTGTAATCTTGTATCTTTATTTGAAAGCAGCAGTGTTATAGTGCCACTTTTAGTTTTGAAATATGTTTAAACACATCAGTTTCAATTTGAAAAGGATCCATCCATATATTTTCTATACCTGCTTTATCCTTCGCAGGGTCACAGGGGTCTCCTGGAGTCTATCCCAGCTCATTACAGACGAGAGGCAGGGGTTCACCCTGAACAGGTCGCCAGTCTATCACAGGGCCACATATATAGACAAACAACCAGGCATACTCACACTGACGCCTACGGCGAATTTAGAATCATCAATTTACACAGCACCTAGCATGGATGTTTTTGGATTGTGGGTGTGTCTCTGTGTGGGAAACATCAGAATAGCTTGGTCGTCTGGTAGTGAGAAGTTATTCTAGTGTCCTGGGTTTTACTTTCTTCTCTATGTCTCTCATCCTCTCCTACTAATACACACACACTCTTTTCTTGGCCATAAAGCCGAGTTTTTTTGTTCTCAATAGATGAGACACACATACGTATACATTAAACTACACACGTATATAATATAAATTGTTTTCATGTTTAGTTAGTTGCTTATGTGTAGTTTAAATGTATTGTTTTCATCATCTTTAATACTTGTGTAAATAAATTCTTTCATTTGAATGAGAGAAGTTGTTTGTGTTTATTTCATGCATATTTGTAACATTTGCTGGTTGCAAAGGCCTGTTCTCGGACTCCTTCCTTAACTGTCGGCGTTCTGTAACGCCACCCCTGGCAACAGGCTGGCACGCATATAATAACAGCGACTTTGAGACTGATAATCCTGTTTAGTTATTATTTCCTCATAATTCAGGTGGTGCCCCGTTTTGAAATATTGATTTTGCGTACTGATCACCTCCTTGCTCTTCATTCCAGTCAGCTCAGAGAAGTACTCCAGAGAGTCCCCAGACTGTTCACTGCAAACCCAGTGAAGAAAGGTCTGGTCGAGCACCTCATTCATTTGAAGGAGAGGGGACCAATCTGACAGCGTTTTACCGTTTTTTTACCGGTGCCGCAACATTTGGTGGGGAAGCTTTGGAAGGAAGTGGAGGAGATGAAGAGTCTGAGGGTGATTGAGCCATTGCACTCTGAATGGTGCAGCCCCGTGGTCATCGTGGTTAAGAAAGATGCTCCGCATCTAGATCAATTTCCGGAAGCTCAACGCCATGTCAGAGTTCGATGCCTAGCCGATGCCTCACATTGATGATCTGCTAGAGAAGATCGGTCGGGCCAGATTAATCACCACCCTTGACCTTGCAAGGGTTACTGGCAGGTGCCTCTGGAAGCATCCAGTCATCCATACACAGCATCCCAGACACCTGCTGGTCTCTTCCAGTTTACCGTGATGCCCCTTCGGTCTCCATGGAGCACCTGCCAAGTTCCAGCGGCTGATGGACAGCAGCTGATGTACAGGGGTGTGAGGACTGTAGTGCTGCCTACCTGGATGACGTTATCATCTTCAATGACACCTGGAAAGACCACCTGCAGCATCTGGAGCGAATCCTGGGCAAGATCTAACAGGCATTTTAGCCCTGAAGGATTGATAGAAAACTATAATATCATTACAGTATGCTTTCATTTTCCAATACACTATTCAATGGAACATGATATGCTATTTGTACTGGATAAAATATGTTTTTGTGGTTTTTTTTACAAACAAAAAATCTGAATATTGGAAGAATCTGAGATTACATCTGAGGTTTTGCCACAAAAATTCAGCCTCTGGGCCATGTCTCTAGTTTTACCGCTTCTAACCTCTTTTCTGTGAGGGATTCTACGGGGAGGGGAGGCTATGATAATGAGGCTCTGCGCTGATTGGCTGCCTGAATGACGTGTAGCAGGGGAGGGAACAAAGCCTTGCTCCGGGCAGAAGAGCAGTGGCTCCGTACACAAAGCGTGTCCCATGCGTCAGAGCTTCGGCGACAAAATAAATTCCATTGCTTTATTTTTTTTGTATTGGACTGTCCTAACTGACCGCGAGTTTAACGGTTTCAGTGTGGACAGAGAGCGTCTGATGTCACGCAGCTCGACGCGATAGTCGGCCACTCGCATTCAGTTACATGGTGTGTAAACGGATCTTAAAGCCTGATTTACGGTTCTGCGTTAAATCGACGCGTACCCTACGCGTCGCCGTAGGCTCTGCGTTGGTGTAACGCGGAACCATAAATCAGCCTTTAGTTACGTGAAGAGGGATCCGGGTCACCTTGTCTTCACACTAATTCACACAGGAAGATTTAATTCAATTCTAAACAGGTACACCACAGTTACTTACTCAGATTCCTCATCATTTCATATGTTACAAGACAAATGAATCATGTTAACTGTAAAGAAATCACAACACTGAATTTTCAGAAATGGCAACTTTATTGTTAAAAAAATAACATAAGTTGTATATAAATAACATTAATGCACTGCTGGCTCAAGGAAGGACCGTGCGTCTTCTGAAGGTGTCGAACAGCTTCAGGTGCATTGCTTGGAAGATCTGAAACCATGAACAGAAGAAAAATTTATTACAATACTAATAGAACGCCGGTGTTACCTAACACTCCGTTAGGGAACAGTGGAGCCACCGGGGCTTCTCACCGGTCCGGTCCGTGAGCAGCTCCGCAGCTCCGTGAGTGGCCCAGGTGTTCCGGAGCTAAGCTAAATACTTAGCCCATGCAAAGATCATACTTGTACACAAATATAAATAACATAAAAAAAATAACGTCACTTAC
Organism: Cololabis saira; assembly: GCF_033807715.1. NCBI lineage: Eukaryota > Metazoa > Chordata > Actinopteri > Beloniformes > Belonidae > Cololabis > Cololabis saira. Next base: position 15,952,878 of record NC_084606.1, on the reverse strand, counting down.
CGCTGACTCGTGTGCAGTTGCCGGGTCCGTACTGTTGGTACTGATCCTTTTATGAGGGTAAATGTCGATGCAAAACATAATTTTTACTGTCCCCTCGCTGTTCAAACAGCCACCGCTTCTGAACAATGGCTGAAGCTCCAGCCGACTGAGTTGGTTGTGGGCGTGGTTTCAGCAGCGGAGGCCGACCTATGGAAATCTGTTCCTATCGTTACGTAACGACGGGAGCTGATTCTGAACGGCTCGTAGAAGTCACATGACACTGGAAGATTCAGCCGGGCGGGGTGTACAGATAGGCTACTGCAGAATTTCATGGGATTTCATCTTTCTCGTGTTGGCAGGGTGAGGGGAGACCACTTTATATATGTTAAAACAAGAAAAAATGTGTTTTTCATAATAGGTCCCCTTTAAAGTTGAAATTGGGGGCTTCCCATGTTCCAATAGGACTGTGGCCCAACACTTATGTGTTTTTTTTTTATTATTTTAGATACATTTTTTGTATTATATTTCCTATTTTGTTTAATTTAAGAATATTTCATTTATTGGAGGACTTATAGAATAATTGACTAATAGAGTAATAGATTTTATTTTATATAGATATTACAAGAAAATGTAAAAACCATTGTTTGCAAGTTGAAAATTAAATGAAAAGCCATTTTTATATTTTATTTTTTTTCCCCTCACTATACTGAAATGACCTCAAAACTGAGGTACGTACCGAACCGTGATTGTTGTGTACTGTTACACCCCCTTGATGATGTGCTGCTGAGAAGCTCTGCGACTTATTGGAAAACAAAAGAAAAAACAGGCTGAAACTAAAAATATAATATTTGTTTGTAGTTAAACACGTTTTACCAGTCATGGTCGAATGTTGGCCAAAACAAACAACAGCTCATGGTATTTTCCATTTTTGGCCATCACGTACAACAGCGCTTCCTTATGTTTTAAAATAGAAAGTGCAGGACAGATGGTATGTAGTGGTATGTCAGGACAACCAGCACTGTGCCACACCAAAAAGAGATTGCACCAGATTTTATAGACATTACCAGACTGGAACTGTTAACTCTTGCGGTATCCAACAGTGCGTCCGAAATGCCATACAAGTATACTTAAGTACGGCACACCTTTGAGTAAATATCAGTAGTATGCATTAAGTCGGACGTACTATTAAGAGCGCACACGTCACTCCCTGTCGTTGGGAGGAAGTGACATGTCACAGCAGCAGTAGCAGCACCGCTCCGCTCTTTCCCGTTTATTCTGGCCGAAACAAGATGACATTATATAATATTATTATACGAATATGATAATGTTAATATTATATAATAATATTATTATACTGAATATTATACTTATGAGATATATTCGTATCACTTAGCAACCAAACACCGCTGCATTGCATTGTAGGAAGTTTCTGCTCAGCTAGTGTCCATCAATGCACACTAATACATTTCTCCGGAATGAGTATAGAGCACACTATTGAGTACGTTCTAATGTTTCGGACGCACTAAAAAATCTTGCATACTCATTTTGCTTACTCATTAGGGTGGAAGTATGCAATTTCGGACGCAGCCCAAGAGTACCGCACAGAACTTTCGACTGATCAAATGAAAACAAAATTGGCTTCTGTTGTTAAACTCTGGCTTGCTGATAAAAGTTATGTGACATTTAGAGTCGCCACATAACCACCTACCTTTCAGTATAAGTATTTGAAATTTAAATTAAGGGGGAATAAACGTGACAACAGAAAATACAAATCCAGTAAAACAGTTAATATGCTAATAAATGAGCTGAAAAAGTGTGATATTTGAAATTAAAAGTGCCATTAAATAAACAAAAAGTAAAAGTCCCTTTCATTATATATCATTATAAGGTAAAATGTCCCCTGAAAAGAATTAAAGTTATCTTTATTTGTAGTTTTCTTTCCATCAGACAACCCACGTTTTAGCAGAGATATTTCATACCAGCGACAGATTAGCATTATTTGAATCATCAGCCGTTGTGCTGCCGATGTCATTTATCAGCTGACTGGTCTGGTAACGAAATCTTGACAGGACAGACAAAATACTGCATTCTTGTCCAGTTCCATCCTGTCCTTTGGTTGAACTAGTAACTGGCGGAGCGTGATGTGTGGTTTAACTGCTTTATTGATGTGGTGTTACTTCATGATGTGTTGTATAGTTGTAATGTTCTTTTAATTATCGTTGTCTTCCTGTTTGTGTTTTGTTTATCTTTTGTTTTTGCTCCTTTTGTTCGACTTGTTGTTTTTTCTTTATTTATGGCTCATCTTGGATATTGGCAAAGTGTCAGTGCATGTTGTGTATGGCTTTCCTCATCATCTCTGACTTTATCGTCTGTTGTGATGTCGGCCCAGTTATAAAGCGTTCTCACAAAGTTCTGATGTGCAAAGGAGGTACTGGTCTGTATGAATGGGTTTTTTTGTGAACTGTGATTTAGTCCTCTGTTGAAACCAATATATCACTGGTGTTGAAGTGCATTTGTACACATATGCTCTTTCTTTCTATTAACAGTTTTTAGATCTGGCATTGTTTTGTCATGGCAACCTCTTGTTCATATTTTAGTTTGGGGTGTGTGTTTATCTCCTCCTTCATGTCCTGTTCCAGCGTGATGTTTCTTGGAAAACGTCCATTTCTTCTTTCATTTGTGTGTTGATTTTGTTCACCGTTGTTCTTATCCGTTCTCTGATCAGAACCTTTATTTGCTTTGTGTGTGATGTTTGTCTTGTTTTTTTTGTACAGATGGGGCTTGATGTCAAGGTTTCCCGGCGTTATATTCTCATACAGACATGAGAGATTGAATCTGAGGCGTCTTTTCTTTTTTTTTTTTTTTTTTTCCTATCCCTTGTCTGCACACATATTAATGATTGATACCATGACGGTAGAAACCAAAAGTATATATATGTGCATTATTACTATATTTAATATATATACATATATATACGCATACATATGCATACACATACATAAATATACACATACAAACCCAGTGATTTTTTTTTTTTTTTTTGGGGGGGGGGGGGGGGGGGGGGGGGGCTGACGACATCCACTGCCAATCCAGGAAGCAGGAACACACGGAAACACACGTCAAGCACTGGAAATCTGCAACAAAAAACCACAAACAAAGCACGAAACCGGCACGGAGCCAACCAAAACAATAACAGCAATCGACCTAAATCTTGAGATCTGGTCGCAGTCTGAGCTAAGCTATCGCTACCGCTACCTAAACCCAAAAACTAGAGAGCCAGCATGCAGGTGAACAAGCCAGTGTGTATGTCTATGTGTGTGTGTATGTATATGATCATGCGTGTGTGTGTGTGTGTGTGTGTGTGTGTGTGTGTGTATATGCATGTGACTAAGTGACTATGTGTGTGTGTGTGTGTGTGTGTGTGTGTGTGTGTGTGTGTGTGTGTGTGTGTGTAATAAACCAAACAAAGCTCTACCTGAAGTGTATCTATAGTGGGGGAGGGGGGGGAGCAACCCCGCCACCCGCGAGACCAGAGGCCGACACGGAAGAGCCCGGAACCCAGGCCACCGGCAACCCCACAGAGGGGAGAAGTAGGAGGGAGGCAACCCACCGCCTGCGAGCCCCCCCCCCCCCCCGGCGGCGGCCGAGAGGGCCCGCGGGCGGGGCCCCCACGGCACGGGAAGAAGCAGCCAGGGATCCCGCGGCGGCGGACCGCGACCCAGGCAATCCCCGGCCACCCGGTCCGGGCCGGACACGCGGCCAGGAGGCCCTCACCCTTCAGGCCAACGACCCCGCACCCGCCCCCCATGAAAGTGGCCCTCCAAGACCAGAGGGGCGCCCCGCCGCGGAGGCAGCGGGGGGGACCGGAGACGGGCCCGGAGAGAGGGAACCCCCCAACAAGGCGACGCCTGTGCAGGCCCGACAACGGAGGGCCCCAGACCCAGGCATCCCATTCATTCATCCATTCAACTATCCGATATCTATACTAATAATAATATGATATACTATACATAATAATAATACTAATAATAATAATAATAATAACCATCTTTGTATAATATAATATTGATAAATTATTAAGTTTTGATGTCCTGCCAATGGAGGCCCAAATCCTCCATGGCAGGACCCTTCCATACCGCATTCTAACCGACACAGACACACAATCACGCACCGTTTCCCCCTCCCCGGGGGGGTCCAGCACCGCCAGAAGGCACCCCAGGCTGCACGGCGAGCCCCGCCAGGCCCGGGTATCCCGACCCACCTATCCCAGGCCGGTGAGGGAGCGCGGGTAATGTGGGACCCCCTCCCGCCCCTGGTGTTGAGTGCATGTGATTAATGCCATAAAAACAGGGAGGGGGAGGGCCAAGTATCGATTGACACCGACCCCCCCCCCCTCCCGAACTACGTGTCCTTGTCAAATGTATTTATTAAGTGTTGAATGTGCAGTGTCTATTTTGCTGTTAAAACCGTGAGTGGGGGAGTGCCGGGCCACGCGGGACAATGCCCCCCACGACCCGGACCCCCCGCCCTTCGCCTATGTGCGTATGAATCGTGTAGGGGGGGGAGGAGGGGGAGCGGAGGCCGAAGCCAGGAAGCAGGACCAGCAAAGCCGGCCCTGATAAGACACCCGCGTCCCCCCACCGGCCATCCAGTAAATGGGGGCCGGCCCTCCGAGCCGGGCCAGGGCCCCACCGTACCTCCACGGGCGCCCCCGGCGCCGCCGGAGCCCCCAGAGGCGTCTTTTCCAAACAGAGGAGTGTCTTCACACAGACTGTGTTTACATGCAGTCAATAACCCTTTTAAAACCAGAATATTAGCAATAACCCATGTAAACACCAATAACCCCTTTGAATAATCGGAATTTGCTCATATTCGGGTTTTTAAAAATCCGAATATGACCCCTGAGTTACTCCTTTTATAACCCGAATATTCGGTCATGTAAACGCCAAACGGAATATCCCCATCAAACGGAACAGGAATTTGTTTTCTGCGCATGCTCTTTTCGCAAGGAATCCTGTCTTTTGAGTCCAGGACGTACTTCTAAACATGGAGAAACGCAAGACCACGCCACACTTTTGGAATGAGGAGGAGACTAATCATTTTCATATAAATGTAATGAAGGATATGAACTGAATTTTGGCATTTGTAGACGGTAGAAAGTACCAGGATAGCGAGATTTACAAGAAGGTGAACGAAAAGTTGCGCGAATATAAGAATTGGATATAGGAAGAAGAAGCGGAAATGACGGTAATTGCGTCATGATGTTCTCCGCGCGTCGCTGGTTTGATCGAGATATCCCAAATGATTAATTACCATGTATACAGAGATAACCCTGTTTGCTCACGCATGTAAACGGAATATTCCGAATGTTTCAGTAACCGGAATATTAGCAATAACCCGAATTTTGACTGCATGTAAACGTAGTCAATGTCATGTCGAAAACGTCCACGTAATAGGTTGTTCGGGTTCCCTTTCGTTTTTCTATAATATGATATTTGTAGTTTTATTTTCAGCAGACAACCAAAGAGATGTTTCATAGATGCGACAGTTTCAGCTGTGAACTTCTTCAAAGCATCATCCGACTTGCTGCTGACGTGACGTCCATCAGCTGACTGAGTCTGTGAGCTCTATCAAAGTTGGTAGGGCTCACAGGCTGCAGTTGCCTGATAAAAAGACAACTGCAGATATCATATTATAGAAGACAAAATGAATCTGTTCAACCTAAAGTTGTCTTTTATTTTATTCTTTTTGCAATACACTTTTGAATTTTGTATATATTCTATTGAAGTGATTTATTTATTTCAAGATTTATCTCACAGCAGCTACATGAAACACTATTTTTGTTCGAAAGAGTACCCAAGTTTAGTTACCTGCCTTCCACTTAGCTTTGTCAATATCTAAAATTATCATAAAGTTTTGTTTGTTATCTTTTAGCTTGATCAGGGCAGCTGGGTAGCGCCACTGCAGTATTTAGCCCCTTTCACACAGAGATTCCGCAATATTGGTGTAAAGAAGTCCTGCCAATACGCCGCCTTTGTTGGTTCACACAGAACCATACAACGCCGGCATAACGCCGCTCCCGTCTGTAAATTCACACAGCATGCCGGCGTTCCGCAATCAGAGGCGTGACGACAGCGTCAGCGTCTAGTGGCATGCCGGCATGCCGGCTGTGTCATTCACACAGACCCCGTTTCGGCTCTGTGACTACCTCCGCTGCCGGCTTATTGGTGGGGCCACTTGGCCCCCCCATTCCGCCTCCGTGACTTTCACACAGAACAGCGAGGCGGCTTAAAGGCGCAACGTTCCCGTCTCGAACTGGCTGTGTGAAAGGGGCTTTTGATTGGTATCTGTACCCAGTAACTAAGTTCATTTACTATAATTCAAAATAGAAAGGCTGGGAAATTCCCATGGGGTGTGGCCATGGTGAAAAAGAAACTAAAATTATGTAAATAAAAGAAAGCAGATTTGCAGAGCACATAGCATATCAGGAACACTAAAGACACACATCGCTTCCACGTTTTCTCATCTCAATAACAAGTGAGTATCATTTCCACCCTACAATTCATGCAATACAAAATAAAAAGAGTAATGTAGATAATGTGTTGTCTGTTATGGAGTTTTATATATATTGTTTGTGATAAATAGCAAAACTCTGTCAGACTAAAGTCAGGGTTTGGCTTTTTGCATAAATTCAGCATTTTCATTTGTCTTAAATTCATCTATTTAACATATAACTTTTTTGTTAAACAGTTTTTACTGTTTTCTACAAAATGGATGAAGTCATTTTGGATCTTGGACTCTTGCACCTAATTCACAGATTTCAAGCTCACATCACCCACAGTTTATTATCTCCAAACGATGATGAAAAGCTTCTCCTAAAGAAGCTGCAAGGACTGGTAACAAATATCAAATGGAGTCCAGAGGACGTCTCCGTCTTGTTTGATGCTCTTCTGAAGCGATTTGACCTGACATCATCAAATGACAGATCACATCTCCTCACTTGGATCATACAAATGTTGCAGTGTATCGAGGTGAACTATATCACTTCCAGCTGGACATCTCAGTCAGGAAAAAGACTTGTTGAGCTGGTTCGAGACGAGAGTATAACAGATGAAACACTCAAGGAATATTTAGCAGACAACACAGAAAAGACACTTGATGAGATCATTGAGGAAATACGAAAGGAAAAGTCAAACCAAGTTGATGAAAAGCTGCTGAATGAGGTGAAAGACATTGTATCAGCAGTTTATGAAGATCTTAAGTCAAACAACAAGAGCTCACAGTTGAAGGGACTGAAAAAAGATCTGCTGATTATTTGCCAGGGAGCAGAGGAAACTAAGTTCAGGCCGCGGCTGACGCAGATGGTGAGCTGGTGTATCATGGTTCTTTCACCAACAGGGAGGCTAATTCAGGTTGGTACTGGAGAGGGGAAGTCATGCATTGTGGCTATGTTTGCAGCTTTTCGGGCACTGAAAGGACAAAAAGTAGACATTATGTCTAGTTCACCAGTTCTGGCACAGAGAGATTTGGAAGACTGGACAACATTTTATGAAATTTTAAAAATCAAAGCAGACTGCAACGTCAACAAACGAGATGATGACTTGAAAAATTGCTACAAGTGTCAAGTCGTTTATGGGACTGTGGAAGAGTTTGCTGGAGATTGGCTTAAACACAACTTTAGCAGGATGGACATATTTGGACAGAGGACAACTCAGTGTGCAATTGTGGATGAAGTGGATTCCTTGATGCTGGACAAGGGTCATCATGTGGTCTATTTAGGAAGTGACATGCCTGCTTTACAGCATCTCAACCCACTGCTGGCTTTCATATGGGCCACTGTTAACCAGTACAGTAAGATTGGCACAGACACAACTGTGGGGCGAAAATACCCCATTGATCAAATTGTGTTGGAACAGTTGAAGGACAAAGGTCTGAATAAATGCACCCTTCTTCAAATGGCTGAAGACACAGGGATACTGGACAAAGGGTCAGTCAGGGAAATAACACTGGAACCAAGCCTTTTCAGTGAAAAAACCGCAGGTGTTAGCGCTGAAAAGCTAGCTGGGTTCTTTAGGGAAGTAGAGACGAGATTCCCATCCTGCCAGTTTGATCTGCACACCATAAACCACAATGGTGAAATAGAAGAAATTAATAAAAGACAACAGGGAGAAAACGGGCAGAGACGAGTATCACTACTGTTGATCAACGGTGGATTCTGTCAGTACATGTATCCTGATAAAAACTGTGTACTGAGAGCTGCTGAAGAAGAAATAAAAGCTGATCTGCACTTTACACCATGTGAACTGAAGGAAACTAAAGATAGCTGCTACGTTCCTGGCTTCCTCTCAGATATGGTCACATCTAAACTAAAAGTTTGGATTGAAAATGCATTCCAGGCACAAGACATGAAAATGGACCATGATTACATCCTGGAGGAACATGGGATAGTACCGGTGGACTACAGCTGCACAGGGGTCGTTGAAAACTTCATGACATGGTCGGATGGTCTGCATCAGTTTCTGGAGATGAAACATGACAGGAAGATGAGTGACATGACCGCCATCACCAACTACATGTCCAATGTCGGCATGCTTCAGAAGTATAAAAGTCAGATCTATGGAATGACCGGGACACTCGGCCAACAAGCAGAGACGGAGACCTTACAGAAAATCTACGAAGGTATCCAAACCTGTCAGATACCTTCATTCAAACGCAGAAAGCTGTTTGAGGTTGAAGGAATAGTGGTGGAGGATGAAGGGAACTGGATTGAGAAAATCTGTGATGTTGTTACTGAACAAACCAGGCCTGCTCCATATAGAGGCAAAAGAGCTGCGCTGCTCATCTGTGAGACCATCAAACAAGCAAAAACTTTCCACCAAGCTCTTCAGGATAAGGTCCCAAAAATTATGCTGTACATAAACAACAACATGGACAACAGTGAGATCTTTGCCAAGAAGCTTGGAGAAGGAGAAGTTGTCATAGCAACAAACCTTGCTGGTCGTGGAACAGACCTTCAGGTTTCTGATGCAGTGAAGAGAGCTGGAGGTCTGTTCGTTGTGCAGACCTTCCTGCCCAAGAACTCACGTGTGGAGGCTCAGGCCTTTGGTCGCACTGCTAGACAAGGATCTCCTGGGTCTGCTCAGCTCATCCTCTGTTCCAGCCATCTGTCAGAGCCACTTCAGCTGCAGATTTACTTAAGAAAACTTAAGGCATTATTGGAAAACATGATGGGTGTAACGCCATCTTTTAAAAAATTGTTTGTGATGCAGCTGAGACTGTATCAAGAGAGCAACGATGATGAAGACACTGATCAAATGTCATCAACTCTTTCACTTCTTTTAACTAAAAGGTCCAAGTCAAATCCCTGTATGAAAAGAGTTAAAGAGGTCAGAGATAACTTGGTAGCTGAAGAACTATCTAACTTCTTGGAGTGTCACATCCCAAAAGCAAGGAAGAAGGAGGAGCTCTTCAGTCAGTATCTAGAAAAACTGGATGTTCTTTACAAAAGCAACAACAACAAACCAGCATCATCAGATGTGAGCGCTCTGAATGAATTTTGGGGTATGTGGCTACTGACCAAATTCAATGAGAACGACTCTATCATTACATTGAAGAACAGTCTGGAAGAGGACTTGGAGAAAGCCATGCAAAAAATCCTCCAGCGAGAATCCCCTTCATCAAACCTGCACCACTACACCGTATATGGCAGCGAGCTGCAAAACATGGGAAAGCTTCCAGAGAGTATCAACATGTACACTAAAGCCATCCAGGAGGACCACTGTTGGGCAGCAGTTGCTTATTACAATCGAGCTTTTGCATCTTTAATGCAGCAAAATAAGAATCAAGATCGTAACTGCATCAATCAAGCTTTGCAGGATTTGCACAATGCTCTCAAGTCTGTTGAGCTCTACTGTGACCAGCTTGATGTCACTTGGAGATGCACCACACAGACGTCCAACAGTGAATTAGTCACCAGGTTTGACAGACATGTCGTGGCCAGATGCACCGTTTTAGTGTCTTTAAGAAATAACATCAATGAGGCAATAAAGATTGTTATCAGGGCGAGAGACAGAGGAGGATATGTGAATGTGAAGAGAAATCTTGTCTACTTCCTCATTCCACTGGAACATTTTCTGCACATGATCGTCCTTTCAGAGCAATCTGTGGGGGTCATTCGCTCCAGAGACCCTCTTAGGAGCATCCAACTAATCAGCAACCCTGAGTTTGACATCTTTAATGATCTCAGATGTCTTGAATCTTTGGGTCTGACTCATAGCTACGTTTTAGACTCAGTGTTCTCTTTGAGAAGCTTTTTTTCCAAGTTGGTTGGGACCTCTCGTTGATGTCCCATTGGCTGTTTTTCAGCACCTCTCATTCAGTAAAAGCCTGATTTTGTTGATATAAAGTCAATGAGAGGGTTTATGAATGAATAAAAAACATGATTACAGTAGTGAGAAGGAATTTGGAGACGCCAAAACAAGAATACTTCAAGACTGTAAAAGCCCTTGTGTGATTGTGGTGGAGTCAATAGCTCAGACAGATCAGATGGAATAAGGCTGTCTAGTGCCTTAAGATCAAACATTAAAACTTTAAAATCTATTCAAAACTTGACTGGTAGCCAATGTAGAGACTGAAGTATTGGGCTAATGAGTTCATGTCAGGGAATACTTTCACCTTGGCAGGAAGATGCAGCTGGTAAAAATGTTTTACATCAGATTCAATCTGTATGTCAAAAATGCACCAGTAGCTGCACATCAGTGATAAAAATTGTAATTTTCCCAAGGGAATTCCTTTTTTAGAGCATCTCAGTTCTCAGATAAATTCAAATCCCCAAATGTTGATGTGATCACTGATATATTTATGCTGAAATGTTTTGTGACTGATCTTAAATGTGTTGTTTAGATAATTCAAGTGACAACTGAATGTAATAAATGAAAAAATGTAAATAGCTACAGTTATACCACTATTTAAAGCTGGGGACAGACACAAATTCATGAATTATAGACCCGTTTCTTTACTTCCTCAAGTCTCCAAAATTTTAGAAAAACTTTTCAACAATAGATTAAATGCATTCATTGAAAAACACTGTCTACTCAGTGACAGTCAATATGGATTTAGAGCAAACAGATCAACAGCTATGGCATTGATGGATTCGATTGAGGAAATAACAAATTCTATAGATGAATATAAGTATGTAGCTGGGGTATTTATAGATCTTAAAAAAGCATTTGATACTATTAATCATGATATATTATTTAATAAATTAGAACGATATGGGATTAGAGGAATAGTGTTAAATTGGGTGCAAAGCTATTTAAGTGACAGGAAACAATTTGTGAAGTTGGGTGAGTCTGTGTCTACATGCTTGAGCATTGCTTGTGGGGTCCCACAGGGGTCAGTACAGGGTCCGAAATTGTTTATTTTGTATATAAATGATATGTGTGATGTATCTAATATCTTGAAAATGGTAGTTTTTGCAGATGACACGAATATATTTTGTTCTGGAAAAAACTTAAAGGAGCTATTGGACAAGGTAACATCTGAATTATATAAGTTAAAAAGGTGGTTTGATAAAAATAAATCTGGCTAAAACTAAACTAATGTTATTTAGTAATTATAAGATAGATAAAGCTCAGTGCAGGGCCCTCCTGGGGTTGGTAGAGGATGGCAATGCCCAGGACTGTCAGTAGGTAGGAGCACGGGGTGGTAAAAAATGGGAAAAAAACCGGGATAAAAATATTTAAAAAAAAAAAAAAAAAATAAGATAGATAATCAGGTAAAAATACAGTTAGATGGTGTTGAAATTGAGAGAGTTTCAGAAAACAAATTTCTTGGGGTAATAATCGATGATAAAATTAGCTAGAAATCTCATATAAAATATACACACAACAAATTATCTAGAAGTGTCTCAGTTTTAAATAAAGCTAAGCACTTATTAAATTATAACTCACTACGCATGCTATACTGTTCCCTGGTTTTGCCATACTTGAACTACTGTACAGAGGTCTGGGGAAATACTTATAAATCATCACTGAATGTATTAACTATACTCCAAAAACGAGCTATAAGAATAATACATAATTCTGGATATAGAGATCATACTAATAGACTATTTTCAAATTCATATCTTTTAAAATTTAAAGATATTATTGAATCTAAAACTGCCTTTGTTGGACCACCGTCCATATGGTTATGAATTCATGACATTTATGATTGGGTGAACATTTATTTTGGACCAGTAAAGGGCCGAAGCCAAAGCTAAAGTCTCATGATCCCTGCCTCATGGTGAGTTTACGACACCTCCAGCGTGGTCTGGAGAACAGAAAAACCCCATGGACACCAGGATTTGCATATGTGACCCTCTTGGTGATAAGGCACCACACTTTGATTGGACAAGGACCCCGAGCTGCAGGAAGGGGTATCAACTTCCTGTATGCAGCTATAAAAGAAAAGACCGCCCTCTCTCCGGCCTCTTCTCTCTTTTTTCTGCTTCCTCCTTCTCACCCACAGGTCTCTGCTGTAGCCAAGGGCCGGCTTTCTCCTTCGTGAACGAAGGAGCGTCCGTTTTGCAGCGCTGCACGAGCGACCCACGCAGTTCCGAGCCCAGAAAGCCGAACTAGGGACCCTGCATTGACTCGACGTGAACGCGACGCCGATCCGAAGTTGAAGGAAGCCAAGTGCTGTGCCCAGCTGCTGTCCCCTCATCCAGCTGCCTTTCTCCTCATCCGCAGCAAGGACACAGGAGGGAGTTATAGCCGCTTTATCAGGATCGCCTGCTGAGCGTAAACACCCAGCTGTTCCCCAGGGAACGCTGACCGACCACCCCTTTTTTTCTTCAACTGCAAAGGTTCACGTAAGAGGCTGTTTTTGGTGTCTGGGCAGAGAAAACTTAGAGAAAGCTACGCTGTGAGCTGGACTGCTGATCCCGTCATAGTTGTGTTTATTAACTTAAGTGTTTTGTTTATCTTCTTATTTGTCTACGGCTGCATCCACATTGCTGGATCGTTATGACATGCTTCTCGACAACCGAAAACAAGGCCCTTCTAGATTTCCCGGTTGGATGACCAGAGCGCACGTGTGAAGTTTAGTTTCACATTGGGGCATTTCTGTGTGGGAAAGATCAGAAGGTCTTGGGTTTCTGGTAGTGAGAAATTATTTAAGAGTGTCTATTATTTTACTTTTCTTCTGCATCTCTCCCTCTCTTCCTCTCGTACTAACCCCCCCCACACGCACACACACACACACACACACACACACACACACACACACACAGACGCTCCCCTCGGTCGTAAATTCCCGAGCCATTCTGAGATCACACACACACACACACACACTCACACACACACACACACACACACACACACACACACATGCAGACACGCACACACACACACACACACACGCACACGCACACACACACACACACACTAGTCACACCCCACACAGATGACTGGAATTTTTGCATTGTATAATTTCTGTCCCTGTTTACGTAGTGTGCCATCAGAATTATTTGGGGTGTTGCGTTTATCATCTTTTGACACCTGTATGTAAATAAATTCTGATTGATTTCTGGGTGGTTTCTGTTGTTTCATGCAGTTTGGTCACAATTGATTTGTTTGACAGAGCCTAGTGCTCGAATCTCACCCTTCAATTACTGTATTAGGCATAAACCTTAATTTCTGAGACTGATATTCTGCTGTAAAAGTTATCATTTCCCTGCTTAAGGAACAGGGTGGTGCCCCGAGGATTTTATTTATCATATTGGTCATTCAATTTGATAAATAGTCGACTTTATTAATTATTAATAATTATGAATAATATTTATTAATAACCCTTCGATAACTGAACAGCCAAGCTACCTATGAGTTGCACAACATAAATGGCGCCCCAGCGTGAGGCTCTCTCGAAACGATATTTGTGACCAGTTTGTATGAAATAACAGAACATTAATTTTGATCGGGAAAGAAAATATTTTTATTTTTCTTCCCCCCTCATTATCTGATTCCTACGGTTACTTTAAGTTGTTCTAATGGCAACCTTGCTTCACTGAAGGTAATGGTTGGGTTTGCTTTAAGTTCTGTTAATTTTATTAACCTGAACTTTTTCTATCACTCAATTTTTGTGAATCTGTTTGAGTAATTTCCTTTTGCAACCAGGTTCCATGGAAACTAATGGTTGGCGCGCTGTAAGTTCCTGATTTTTATTAATCTGAACTTTTATTGAGGGATCACTATTTTATTAATCTCTGATTAATTCCCTTTTGCAACCATACTTAACTGAAGGTAATGGTTGACTTAATTTCTTTAATTCTATTAATTGAACTGTTGCTGATTACCCCATGTGAGTTATTAATCTTCTCAGATTAATCTCTACTGTGTTTTAAGTTGAATCTTTAATTTAAAGTTATTTAAAAATTCCTCCCTGTAACTCACTTTATTAATTCCTTTCAGTTGGTTCTTGCTTCTAAGGTTATAACCAATACCCCAGTCTCTCAGGGTTTGTTATCGGTTTAATTTCTTCTAATCTGGGTGATAACGTGAGCTGACTTCGTTAATAAGTGTAATCTCTTGCCAGAATCCCAAGCGAAGCGCTGGGGCCTGGACCGTGAGCTGAGGTGTGGTTATTAATGGCAGAGAGCTCATCGCAGTGGACGGAGAACCAGCAGAGGTGGACATGCAGGCTGATAGAGATCGACCGACAGGCAAGTCTGTTCTTAGGCTGGACCCAAAAGTGGTGAGCCCGGTCATCTCATCCCCTGAGCCCCCTGGTCAGACCCCACCGTGAGTAAGCCAAAAATTAATTACCCGAAAGGAGCTGCGGCCCTTCCCAGTTTTCACTGTTACTGACGCTGAAGAAGCAGCTCAGCGTTTTCTTAAAGTAAACCAGAGAAGAACAACCAAGGCGCAGACGCCGTACCTCAGAGCACAGGGGGGTCCCACGTTTGACCTCTTTTAGCAAAAGAACACTGAACAGCTGCATTACCTTGTATGCAGCGGCCCCCTCACAATTTTTCTGACCTAGAAGTGGAAGTCCGCTCCACACCTGAAAGGGGGGTAGGATACTTTGGGGCGTTAAAGAAAATTCACGCCTACACACAATTTCCAGGCTTCCACAGCCGACATAAGTTAATTTGTGTGTTTTTGTCGCCTAGCAATTAATCAAAGAGTGGTTAAATTGTTGGCTTTTGATTTTAGGTACAGTGTACATACTGAAACCTAACTAACCCCTCCTTTTATCTTTCATCTACCGCACTTTAAGAGTGATATCACTGTGTTAGGTAAATGAATGATGTTATTGCTTTGAATATGTTTTTCTTTTCATATTTTTGTGCATTGCTCGCCTAGTGGACTAACCAGGCTAGCCTCACGCCCCCAACCAGAGTTTATGACCACATGGACTGGTGCACCGTTGTTAGATTCGACAACCAGACCCTGCATTCCGGTTTTCGATTCGAAGGGGGGATGTTGTGCCCGACCATATGCCCATCTGAACTTATAAAATGTATGAACATTTTGTGATTATGAATTCCAGCAAAGCCAGACCCGGCCTCCCCCCTGGAGTTTATGGCCCGGCTGCTATCTTCTCGCTCAGGCCAATTTATGACCCTGGTGGCCTGGTTCGAGATGGCCTGTATGTGACCCACGATACGGCTCCAGATCAAAGCAGGACAGGAAGGTTTCTGCCAGGGAAAACAGACTTCCTTGGGGTTTTGCGACACCCCCTGGGGGGGAGCCGGATGCAGCGGAGCGCAAAACCAGACCTCAAAATGGTACTGCTTCTTTGAACCCCCCTTTTCCGCTTTAATGTGCCTCATAAAATGGCGCCGTTGCCTGAACTACCACCCCCAGCATGCCTTGCGGGGGGGGGGGTGGCGCCTGACAAGCGGCGCGCATCCAATCACAAACGAGGCACCGCTGACGTCATCGCAGCGCGCAGAGATACAAAACTCCGTGCTGCACCGAGACTTTCTCTCTTCGCTTCCGATCACCCTCTCATCCGAGCTGGATCGTTTGGCTCTGGGCCAAGATCCCATCTCCCTTTCTCCCCCCGGCTGGGGGGAGGTGTAAGGCCCCATCGGGCCGCTCCGTTGGACCTGCAGCCCGTTGAAGCCGCGGTCCCCCGGGAGGCTCCGATTTCTCACTAAACTCTGTTCCTCTTTAAGTTCACAGATCCAAGCTTCCGACGCCCACGCGCTCCCGGCAACCAGATCGGGACACAGCTGCGATTCAGACTGAACCCCCCTCCCCGCTCCGAGCCCCTGTCTGCCAACCGGCGCAGGGATCGGGGACGGACGGCCGGCGTCTCGCCCGGCGTGAGCTCTCCCGGGGCCCGGACGGCCGCGCGTCGGCGACCGGCGCAGAGAGGGAAGCACGGCAAGGAGAGTCCGGTCCCCCCGCCGCGCCTAGGAATGCGTGTGAGCCTCCGTTTGGTCCGGAACCACGGCCCGGCACGAGGCGGCCCCGCCGCTGTCTAATCCGTTTCAGGGGAAGGGACGGGACGCGATAGCCTGACTGCGAAACCCCAGCAGGACCACGGCCCAGTCACAGAACCCGCAGGCACCCGATTCCGGATCCCAGAGGAGACGTGAGCCCGCGTAGCAGTGATCAGTAGGATTTAAGAGTGTTCAGAACTGTGTGTGAGATTGTGAGACCTGGGTTATCAGTAACTTAAGGGTGTTACAGAGCTAAATCTGTGTTCAGAGCTGAGATTACACCACCATCATTATAAGGACTGTTTTCATTAATTTGTAGCCACTACTTTCTGCTAGTCATTCATGTTTTAAAGCGCTGTTTTCTGCAGTTGATCACGGTTTAACACCGGGATCACCATCCGTTCTAATTGCACGTGGCCAAGAGGGCGCGTCCATCTTTAAAAGACCACAGGAGCCCAGTTTGAACTGTAGATGTTCTGTATCTTCGTTATTATTGCTTGATTTCTTTTCTTTTTCATTCCATGCATTTAACGTTTATGTTTCATTTTATTGATTGTTGTTTTTCTTGTTAGTTAATGGTTTTATAATAATGTCGTGTGCCATCAGATTTATTCGGGTACTTATTTACATCTCTTTTGATACCCGTATGTAAATAAACTCTGATTGATTTCTTTATGAGTGGTTGTGTTATTTCATGCAAGATTTGGTCACAAATTGATTTGTTTAAGCAGAGCCTAGTGCTCGAATTTCACCCTTCAATTACTGTATTAGGCATAAACCTTAAAATCATATGAGACTGATTTTCTGCTGTTTAAGTTATCATTTCTCCGGATTAAGGCCCGGAGTGGTGCCCCGAGGAGTTTACTTATCATATTGGTCATTCAATTTGATAAATAGTCGACTTTATTAATTATTAATAATTCTTGAATAAAATTATTAATAAGCCTTTGATAACTGGACAGCCAAGCTACCGAGACGCACAACACCTTGATAATGTACAAAGCAAGACACAATCAACTCCCTAGGAATATTCAGGGGATGTTCTCTGATAGAGAAGGGGGGTATAATTTAAGGGGGGAATTAAATCTAAAAACCAGAGTGGCTCGGACAACACTTAAAACGTTCTGTATTTCAGTATGCGGAGTCAAGCTATGGAACAGTATACATGTAGAACTCAAGCAATGCTCAAGTGTTAACCAGTTCAAAAAAAGATATAAAGAATGCATTATTGTGAGATATAGACAGGAAGAGTTACATTAAAAAAATAGCGTGTTAGATTGTTGAATTTGTATGATGTATATATGGACCAGTATATGATATATGCCAAAGGAAGGTTCTATTTAAATGCATAATGTATAAAGTATAATGTATTGCTGCATGGTGTATATTGAGTATTATACTGTATGGAGAATATGAATATGTGCATATGTGCATATGTGTATATGTGTATGTATGTATGTATGTATGTATGTATGTATGTATGTATGTATGTATGTATGTATGTATGTATGTATGTATGTATGTATGTATGTATGTAGGTAGGTAGGTAGGTATGTATGTATGTAGGTATGTATGTATGTATGTGTATGTGTATATGTATGTATGTATATATGTATACGGCTTAATTTGGGGTGCTGAATTATGTTTTGTGTTGTGGATAACTGGTGCAGGGCTAAATACGTTTTTTAACTTTTAACCCTGCTCCATTTCGAGCATGCAAAAAAGGAAAAAAAAAAAGCCAGTGAGGCAGGTTTTTGTTTATGATTGTTATGATTTATATTATACTGTATTTATCATGATTATTATTTAACTATTGTTCTTTGGTTTAAATATATATATATATATATATATATATATATATATATATATATATATATATATATATATATATATATATATATTTTTTATAGCATGTTCGAAATAAAACTTTCATTCATTCATTCATTCAATATTTTATTTGAATGACCAATATAATAAATATGTAATCATTTTTGATTGTAGTTTTTAAAATATATGTTGCACATTAAAGCAAAATGACAATGCCATGGACATACATTGTGCTTACAGTTAAGGAAAACTGGAAAGTGAAAATGTATTTGAAAAGTGATTCTTTGTATTAAACTATTATATCCAAAGAAAGACTGGTGGTACTGATCACTTTTTTTAATGTTACCACACCGTTTCCATGAAAGTACAATGATATCAAATGGTAAAACAAAACTCTCAAATGGCTGGAATAAACTCTCACACAGTCTTTAAAACATTTTGGGACAACTTTTTTTTACCAGAGTTTCACTTGAACCACAAGACAATAACGATTAACATTTAGACTAGACAGGTAAATAAAATCTCGTTACTGCCATCATGTGGCCTCACTTGGTACTGCACGGTGCTCGCACATCACTTTGTCAACATTGGTTTAGCATATTATTAAGTTAAATGATACATTTAAGAAAGAAAAATAAGAGTAGAAGCAATGTACAAAGTATTTGAACTGTAGTTCATATTTGTCTGATTAGTGTAGCAGGAAATTTCACTGAAAGTAAAGAAATTGGTTTTAATGATAATTTCAACTCTGAGTTTGGTCTCCAAGCTAATACTAATTTGATAGCATAATAGGAGAAACCATAAACAAAATACTGAACAGTAACGAATTTATATGACTGCTTTGAATCATTCCATTAAAGGAAAATTCATTTAAATTCAAAATTATTATTTTATAGTCGAAGTTCTAATTCAATATATTTGTAAAATGGAAGCTACTGTAAGAAATACATTCATGGTCTGCTTTTTTAAGTATACTTAAATGGACAAGTTGTATTTTAAAATAAACAAATAGCAAGAATCAGTAGATTAAAATGAATGTCTTTCCTGAATTGTAGATGTAGCACAGAAACCTAATTAGCAATAAACTTAACCAGTTGTGTTGCGTGCTAGCTGTCCTCGTAGCATCCTCCTCTTCTTACCTCTGTCACTAATGGTCTTCTGTTGAAGTATCCTTGGTTAACCACTGATATTCTGTCTATGGAGCATAGACACTAAGATAATGCTACTTTTCCTGATTTCCCTGTGTTTCCAATGCTGCCAGATAGACATACTGCAATCAGTTTGACCCACCAGGTAATAGTGTAATATTCTTGACTGACCAACTGATAGGCCAATCAGAAAATAGATTTTTTTTGTTTCCGAGTGAGTTTCAGCCTCAAGGACTTCATCCCCCTGAGAGACAGCATTAAATACTGCTAAGTTAAAAAAAAAAATGTTACATTTGGTAGTAACTATTTCACTGAAAAGGTTTTTTGTCTAGGGAATTGTGGATGTTTCTGTTAATCAGTCCATTAATCAGGACTGAAGACCCTGGAAGACAAATACCACAGAAAAAAGACAGGAGACAGAGGATTCCTCTTAAGCTTTAATTCATATTTAAATTAGCTTTTTCAGGATGTTCATTGTGTTACACAGAGAAATTAGCCACACAAGTAAATTTGTTTGTCTTTACTTTGAATCTTTTTACTCATTAATTATATTACTCTTCCATTATAAGCGCTAATGCTAAAAAAGTTGCACAAGAACTATCACACGGTTAACTAACTTGTGAGCACATCGGGACATTAAACTAACACTTCACATAGATTAGAAAAAAAAGAAGAAGAAAAAGTCTTAAAATGTATAAGGGAAAGGAAAAAAGAGACAACCAAAAGACAAAATGGACCATTTAAACCCACACATGGCTGCTAACACTCCAGAAAGGAGTACCAATCTGTTTTCATTATTGACTCGCTTTCATTTTCAAGGTTCCGTCTGTAATCTTGTTTCTGGTAGATGATCCCATCTCTGCCCTGACTGTCCTGATTTTTATTTCAGTCTTTGACATGCCGGACTTGCCTGATAAATGAATGACTTGAACGTGAACATCTTGATTCAATGTCACAGTTTACACTCACACCACAAAGCATCCAGTCTTCAGGGTTTGGGTCTTCTGCAACACGAGCAACGGCTGTCACCGCCTCAACACGCTCAGTGCATTGCACTTGGACGTTTTCAGAGGGAAGTGGCTTTTAACAAACTGCTGCTGCTGGCAGCGAGATGACATCGCCATCTTCAAGCTCAGATCTGAGACCCTCCACTGACTTTCCTGTCATTCTAATCAAACTCAAAAAAAGAGAAAAAAAAGTGGGAAAGTTTGCATGTGTGCGGTTGTAAGTTCCTTTTTCTGCTTGTTTCAGAAGCTTTCATGCAACTTTTGAAGAATTTCATCATTGTTTAGAAAAGATCTGTCACCCTAACTGGACCAAAACAAACTGCTGTTGAATATTTTCTATAATTAATGCAATTAATTACGTAATTAATTAATTGCATGTGCAAGAAATGACCAACACCTTTTATAATTTTTTTTTTTTCTCATGAAAAATTTAAATCTACAAGAACACGCTAAAAATGTGAAAAGTTCATTTACAAGTCCAGTCAGTCTATGGCTGCACATCACAGGGCAGTGATAAGCTTTTTGTGGAAATATCAGCAATTTAGAGGGCAGATTAGATTCACTGAGACATTGTAAATACCGTCACAAAAATGCACATTTAGTTTCTAATGGCAACGTTTGATTAACTTTGGCAGTATGGAGACGCTTATTGGGTGCAGGTTGATAAGCTGGCAGCTCAAACACTGTTTTATATCTTCAGTTACAGTATGTATTCTTTTTTGACTATGGTGGCAGTGCAGGGGCTGGTTCATTGTCGCTGCGAAGTCACAAGGCGATTTCGAGGGTCTGTCTCAGAAATGACTACTATACTTTCCCTGTGACCCTGCCCGTTCTCCCTGCTCCTCGCTGCATTAACTAGGCGTACTGGATACAAGCGCTCCCATTCACCTCCCATTTACTTCCTTGCGCATTCACACGATCGCATGCAAACTACAGTTGTCGTGAAGTTGCTGCTTGGTGGAGAGGAGTGTGTGTTCGTTGCACCTCACGGCCCACGTGAACTCAAGTATGCTAGCTGGGTTTGCTCGGAGGTATGTGTGCGCGGGCAAGACGTACAAATGACAACCAAGATGTTGAACACAGTGATCCCTTCTGTCTTCATCTAACATTGAAGTGCAATAGCCACACAGGCGGGGCGGGGGTGCTGCCATACGCGGTGCGAGACAGCGGCGACATTGGAAGCACTATTTGATGTCCGGCTAATGCTAGTAAGAGTATGTTGACGGGTTAAAGCGCACAAACACCCCCCTCAGTTTCACCAGTGCTGACCTTCAGACCATCATTTCTCCATTTCAACAGCACAGACATCCACACCCACACCAATTCACACAACTCATGAGCAGTGCATGAAAGAAAAACATTATCCAGTCAATATTCACATGGGGCCGATTCCAAGCATGCTAATTCCAAGTCCAGAAGAATCAAAAAAAGTCTTCCTGCCCGCCTCCTCAAATCCAAAACACTGACTTCTAGACGAGGGCGAATGGAAGACGTAAACAACCTGGCAACATCAAGGATGAAGTGTCGTCACTACAATGGCTCTCATTGGCTCCACACATCCATCAGTCAGCATTTTTCACTACTTGTTGAGACGGATTATAACTTAGAAAATAAAAGATTCAAGAAAAACAAAATAATAAAAAGTAGCTTGAAAAGTAGTAGACATACATTTTTTTAAATATCTGAACTAGCATGTTTTTTTTTATCTTATTAACGTAATAAAGAAAAAAAAGTGTTACAGTTTTTTTTTCTAATACATTATAATCATTATTAGCTTTAATATAATCAACAACATGTTTATCAGCATCAACAACAATACCTTTTTTTGTTTGATTTTTCTTTTTTTTTTAGAATTATCACTACTAGTTTACGAGGTGCGCAGCTTCTACGGCCGCTCCCTGTGTCTAAATTAAAGGGCTCTATTGGCTGGCAGAGGCTCCAATAGAGGGATGGAGAGAGGACTGGTTATCACTCTTCCCCTTCTTCTTTTTAAAAAAACAACAAAACATCAATCTCTCTGTGCTTCTATGATTCGCTGCTCAACAGCCGGGTCTACTTCTTTTTCATCTGAGGACGTAAAGAGAAGGATCGGACTTGGATGTGGTGCAAAATATGGAGTACTTTCTTTACACTGAAATCCCTCCATTTATCTGTCACCCTCCCTCTCTCTCTCTGTCTGCCTCTATTCCTATTCTGCTCTTGTTGGGAATGACGGGAGTTGTTTCGTGACAATTACGAATGAAATTTGTCTTGTTCCTGCATTATCGTCATGCTTCACCTTTCCACTCGTTCTGCTTTCACCTTCCTATCTTTCCCACTCTCGCTCTCTCTCTCTGTCTACACTGTTTTGTTTTCTTCAGCAAGACACCTCCATGGTTTGGGAGGGGCTGGGCGGCATCTGGCCCCCCTGCGAGCCCTGGGACAGGGTACGGGAGCGAGAGCGGGACCCATCCATGGAGTAGGAGGAGGACAGGGAGGTGGTGCGGGAGCGAGACAGACGGGTCATACAAGAAGATGCCACTGCGGAGAAACAGAGACAGAAGTACGATTATGTTTCATGAAGAAATGTGGATTTTTTATTTTTTATTTTAATGCCCAGATAATAAATGTATGGTTCAAACCTCCGATGACGGAAAATCCCACCATTAAAGTTCCTTTTTTTCATTTTTGTTTATTTCTTTGATTTAGTTTTGGAGCTTTTTCAAACATCAAGACAACACACTGGGCTTTCAAAACATTTCTGCTCCATTTTGATGCAAATGAGTCACAGCAGAGACTTTGATGTACAATACGAATTCAAAATGAAGCAAAAATACAAAAAACAAATGATTTCATCAGTTACGCATTGAAAGAAATGTTTTAGTCCCACTTCACCGCCCTAGGTCTACAACTTATATTTATCTTAATTAATCCATCTCTCAAAGGCCACTCTGGCCTTAGAAGTCGTTTACATCCACGTTTACTCGATTTAGTCTCCAATATTTCACTTCTGCTCCTCATAAAACATAAGTACCCGGCAACAGCAATGGTCACAGAATATAATTTTTCAAATAAATAAGTAAAAAAGAAAAAGAGTCGGCTTAAAAAAATGTAGCTTGTGGGTTGAAAAGGCAAGGTTTTCCTCATTCCCCGTTAACCACAAGTTGGCACCTATAAGAGCTTCATACAGTAGTGAAGTGATGCACTAATCATAACCGAAGAAATGAGTGTAATTCGGTAAAGTCAACTTACTGTAGCCCATGCCTTGGATGAAATACTTGAAAGCCTCAGTCAGTTTAGCAGGCTGTGGATAAAAGGAAAAAAAAGTG
Organism: Cololabis saira; assembly: GCF_033807715.1. Lineage (NCBI taxonomy): Eukaryota > Metazoa > Chordata > Actinopteri > Beloniformes > Belonidae > Cololabis > Cololabis saira. The sequence goes on along the minus strand of NC_084606.1, from coordinate 15,929,177 downwards.
ACGTTAAATATTGTATACAAATAAAGATTTAAAAAGAGTTTTTATTATTGACATGTTTATAAACCATAACTCAATTAACTATACTTTTTTTTAATCTTTCACGCTTATTGCTGATTATTTCGTTTTTTATTCGTGGATGAAATCAGGTGCTGAAAATATAATTATAGCAGCAGGGACTCAAATTAAGGTTTAATCATTTCCCATCCAGGCAATCAACAGCGCGTAACAACTACTGCCATCTAGTGGTCAACGTGGGTATAGCAATGATCTCCAATAACAGGACCTGTGCAACCTGCAACCTGCAACCATTAAGTGGACCATCTAAAAACTTGCAGGACAGCAGCCCTGCAGGACGGGAGTCGGACTCCCCTGGCGAAGTGAAGCAACACTGTACAGAAAAACGGATAAAACGCTCCACAGCAAAGTGAGAGACTGTTTAGAATCCGTCAGATAATGACTGAATCAATGTTGCATTGTGGCTTACCTTTTTGTGGAGTAAGTAAATACACGCTGTGATATGTCATTGGTCGTTGTTCACCTTAATTTCACCCACTAAGTACCCAGAAATGTTGTAAAGTAAGGTAGCTAAACGTCAGATTGGACTTCCTGTCACCTGTGTTTCTGAGGACATGACAGCGGTGGAGGAAACATTAGGGCTGGGGATCGATTCAAATGTCAAGAATCGATTCGATTCCGATTCTTAAGATTTAGAATCGATCCGATTCGATTTGATTCCGATATTGATTTGGGTTAGTGTTATTAAATCACTGTTTTTTAAGCTGTTGCATGAATTATATGACTGTAGTTCTGCAACATATTACTACTAGTATTATTTTGAGATTCAACAGCAAGTATTGCAGCTAATGATGCTGTAAGGACCAATCAGCTCCCAGAATGCTGATAGAACTAGTTTCAGAAACATCATGTGGATCAGAATTACCAAACAGATCCAGGGCAGCAAACAGAGTCGTATGAAATCAGTTTTATTTTTTCCTACATTCCGTTTTTATTTGTTCCATCTTCGGTCTATTTTGGTTTTTCATTTTTGAGAATTTGGTTTTTAGCATTTTTTGCAAATGTAACCCCAAGACAGTATATAAAGTAATGAAATATAGACAATTTATGCAATTATAACCTAACACTTTAATGTTTTCATACCTTTAAACATATTTAAAGGCAAAAACATGGCGATTTAGAATTGATTTAGAATTGGGAAATCGATTTTTTCAACACAGGCCTAGGAAACATACCGTCCTCCAAGAAATGAGGCACTAGACAACACACTTAGTTGGAGCAACTCTAAATTACTTGAACAATATTCTTCTGCGTATGTATAATGGTGGTAATATGGCTATTATCTCACTCAGAATAGATATAAATATTTGAATCTAAGACCTTAACATTATCTACTAAACTAATTAGGTCTGAAACACGGCTTTTACTAATACAACATTTCCTTCTCAAATATCTTCCTAATTGGACTTCCTAACTTTTACTTTGAACCAAATTATTATTTTGACAAATGTTAGGTAAATATCCTATTAAAATAAGTATCTTTTCTAGTTTAGATCGAAACTGGTGCAGCATAGATGACATGTCAGGTTGTTCCGGGTGTTGTTACCTGAGTCAGCTGGGGAAGACCACCAGCATCGGCCATCTGCAGACAGACAGAAAACACAGAGTTACAGTGAACGAATAAAGAATGAGATGCTAAATGAGCAGAAGTGACGCTCACCTTGAGGAACGAGGTCGTTGTGGGGTCCAGTTTGCTGTTGCACTCCACCTGGAGTCAAAACAATACGCCTGTCAATCCATCAAGCAGACACTGAAAGGGACATCTCTGGTTCTTGTTCTTTCTTTTTTTTAAAGTCGGGTTTGTGTCTTACTCGTCTCCTGCAGGCAGGACAAAAACTACTCCAGTTTGTAGATTTCTGATGTGGAGCTACTCTAACAGGCTGTTAGAGGCCTATGGAAAACGTCATTTAACATCTTCTAAAGCCTCATAAATTCAAGTGAATAATCCCATGGAGTGTTACATTGTGTGATAAAGAGTACGAGTTTAAAACTCTATAAAAACCATTAGCTCATCCTTTTTTTTCACATGATGACAGTTCATTCCTACGACGGAGTATTAGGGCCAAACTAAGACAAAAAAAATTGGAAATTACGAGAATAAAGTCATAATATAATGAGAATAAAGTCGTAAAATTACGAGAATAAATCGTAATGTTGCGAGAATAAAGTCGTAATAGAATAAAGTCGTAACATTACGAGAATAAAGTCGTAATGTTGCGAGAATAAAGTCGTAATATTATGAGAATATAATTTATGAGAACTCTAACAGGAAGAGCTTCTTCTCCCTGTGTTAAAATGAGGAATATTGAGCATCTTGTGAAGTTATATTTATATATTTATAATATATTACGACTTTATTCTCGTAAATTTCCGACTTTATTCTCGTAATATTATGACTTTATTCTCGTAATTTTACGACTTTATTCTCGTAATATTATGACTTTATTCTCGTAATTTTACGACTTTATTCTCGTAATATTATGACTTTATTCTCATAATTTTACGACTTTATTCTCATTACATTATGACTTTATTCTCGTAATTTCCTTTTTTTGTTTTTTTGTTTGGCCCTAATATTCCGTCGTACATTCCTTTATGGCCCTCATCGTGAGGAGCTTTTAGAGTGGCTCCACATCAGAGTTCCTCCCTGACTCTCCAAACTGTGAGCACCTTGATGCCACACAACCCTACTTCAAAAAAAAGGAAGAAAAGAGAGAAATAAAGCACAAATCACAGAACAGGATAAGTGCTTTGAAAGAAATTAAAAATCCAAACAGAAGCTCTCACAGCAGCATCCTCATATGGAGCTTGATCTCCCACCACCAACATCACTGGACACCTGAGGTGGAAACATTTTAAAAAGTTAGACGAGTGTCATTTCAATACCTGAAAATGTTGACACTTTTTTTTTTTTTTTAAAGAGAAGGCGTAGTTACTTGAAAGTACAGTTGCGGTCGAGGTTCAGGTCTCTGCGGCTGCGGTGACAAAGTAGCGGCGTTAGTCCTGCACGCTTGCACCTTGTGTGACAGAAGACGTTTCTGCGGAAGGGACCTACCTGTTGTACGTCTTCCAGAACAGCTCTATGTTGATCAGATTTGGAGCTTTAGAGACTTGCTCTCTGTGAAACTGCACTATATCTGTGTTTGCTGACAGCTCCTCCTGTGAAAGGGATTTCAGAGAAAAGAAAAGGTTTTTTTTCTAGTCTTAACTAACAAGAAAAAGCTTCAGATGATTCACAATGAATCTCTCCGGGACTTGAAGACGGCTTTTGTGTCACAGCTTCCCATTTGGCAGTGGCGTCTAAACCTCAGCTAAACGAGCAACAATGCAATTGGCCCACGCCAGGCCCGGGTCTAAGAGGGTGCAAAAGCATGCATTGCACCCTCAGTTTATGTGTTTGCATGCTCAGTTGAAAAGACGAAAAGAAAACTGACAAATGCGCGCGTCAGCCTGATTTATGGTTCTGCGTTAAATCGACGGCGTAGCCTACGGCGTAGGGAACGCAGCGACGCGCACCGTACGTTCGCGTCACCGCGTATCCTACGCCGTAAGCTCTGCGTTGGTGCAACGCGGAACCATAAATCAGCCAGTGTCCGTCACTCATCTGCTTCCAGCAGTTTCCTGCACCAGCAAGACGCTGCTCTCTGCTGCTCCGTTAACACAAAGTAACGATGGATATTCGGAAGTGGTTCAAGCACAACGACGCAAGCAAGTTTACAGGACTGTCTCAGAAAATTTGAATATTGTGATAAAGTCCTTTATTTTTCTGTAATGAAATTTAAAAAAAAAAGTAATACATTCTGGATTCATTACAAATCAACTGAAATATTGCAAGCCTTTTATTATTTTAATATTGCTGATTATGGCTTACAGTTTAAGATTAAGATTCCCAGAATATTAACATTTTTTGAGATAGGATATTTGAGTTTTCTTAAGCTGTAAGCCATGATCAGCAATATTACAATTATAAAAGGCTTGCAATATTTCAGTTGATTTGTAATGAATCCAGAGTGTATGATATTTTTGCATTACAGAAAATAAAGGACTTTGTCACAATATTGTAATTTTCTGAGACAGTCTTGTATATTTATGGTTACATTTATTTTTGTTGCTATGTTTTATTTTCTGTTGCTAGATTGTCTGATGGGTGAGGTATTCCAGACTAAATGTAGAATTTTCTTTGTACTGCAGTAATATTGCTGCAAAAATGCACTTGAAATGCACTTCAAATATTCTTGTTTTGCTATTATTATTCCGCTTGAAATTATGGAAAAATGCATAATTTAGTGTTGAATAACGTGCCAGGCATGTGCACCCCCTCTGATCTTAAATGCACCCCTAGTCATCATTTTCTAGAACCGGCCCTGGCCCACGCTGCTTTGATGGCATTAGTAAGCAAACATGAACATTGAGCTATAATAGCACGTACCTGACTGAAAAGGTGAGTCATGATCTGCTCTGTGAGGGAGGACGTCACAGAGCTGAGCTGCAGAGCGAGGGAAGGAGAGAGATGTGCGGTCAGGTCGTTTAAATGATCCAGAATAAACACTCCCGCAGTCAATAGTTCTGTCAGAGCCAGAGCATGCGCCTCATTTCATGTCCCCAGATAAGCATAACTCGATAAAGCACTCCCATTAAAAGTAATTGTATTAAAATATCATCTTCCTGCATAACGAGACAGGAGGCAGAAACTGATCAAAGGAAGATGAGCAGACGTACCTTCTGAGCGGCCCAGTCCAGCCATCCCCGGGCGTTGGTGTCGATGTTGACCAGAACCAGACCCTCTACTGAATCAGGGTTTGCAAGCTGACGACACAAGGAGAAATTAAGATATATTAAAAAAGAGAATCATACTCAGAAAGTGGTTCAATACTCAAAAGAGATGTTCAAAATCAAGATCTGGAACCAATTCAGAAGATCCTTTGCACTTACAGAGCTTTCTCAGGCTGCCCCAATTACACTGAATCATATGTTTGTCCCATCGTTAATAGATGGGGTCTTTGATATGTGGTCCAGAAGAGGTATGGTATCACTGTCTGATCTGTATATTGATGGCAGCTTTGCCTCCTTTGAACAGTTGCTACAAAGATATCACATTCCCAAATCACATTTTAGAGATATCTGCAGCTCCGGAATTTTGTACTCTCAAACTTTATATGCTGTCCCTTACGTCTTCCAACTGGCCTATTTGATTCAATTTTTGATTGTAAACTACCGTATTTTCTGGACTATAAGCCGCTACTTTTTTCATAGGTTTTGAACCATGCGGCTTATATAAAGGTGCAGCTATTCTGTGGATTTTTCTTCCACCGCTAGGGGGAGTGCTAACCTGAATTAGAATAAAAACTAAGACAAAATAAATGCAAAGAAGAATACGCTACTTCTTCTTTAGCAGATAGAAGTAGAAGCAGATTTCAAACAGATAAATAGAAATAAATACTGGTTATTTTCTCTTGGTTCTGTCCCGTTTTAATCAGCAACGTTGCTGCCGTGTTAAAAGACACTGTTAGGAAATGATCTATTTAGGTACAAACATGTACATCATTTACAGTTCAGAATCCTTCTGTACATGTAGTAAATATCTAATATAACAACATAAATATCTGTGGCTTGCATATCTTTTTTTTTTAAATAGAGCGGGTGCGGCTTATAGTCCAGAAAATATGGTAGTCAGAAAACGAACTATTAGCACAATATACATAGTATAGTACATATAGGGCCTGATTTACTACAGGTTTGCGTGTGTAAAAACGTGTGCAAACTTGACATCACCCGCAAACCAATGTGCCAGCTGATCTACTAACAGCGTGCAAAGAGGACTGCGCCTCTCAAATGAGCAAATGGCACACGCTGTTCATTTAGTACTTTTGCCCTGATGAATAATCAATATGGGGCGTACTCGCCAGAAATCGCTAAATACTGGGAGGGGAAAATGCAAATAGGTTCATTTACCACGCGCAATGACATTTACCAAGCCTGAAAGTTATTGCGGGGATTGTGATTGCGTCTGTATTTAATACGTTCGAAAGGAAGGTGCTAATCTGCCCAGAATTACGCACCGATGGCTGCTGTTATTGTGGCAAGGAGGCGACATCGCCAAAATCAAAGAATACGCAGAGAGAGAGTCTTTATTCTGCTGCATGCTATTTTAAAAATGGTTGCACAAGTTTTATTAAAGGCCACTTTTTCTTTAGTTCTTCGCCTTATATCTTGCCACCTTCTTTTAACCTCATCTGCCGTTCTTTTTGTCTTACCAACTGCATTTATTCTATCGCAGATTTTCTCCCATATTCTTTTGTAATGTTTAAATTTCTTTGCTGTAGTTCATGAATGTGTTTATTTGCCTCTTCCACTAATATCTCTAACTCCAACTCGTCAAATTTCATTTTGCGCTTGCGACTATCCTGCTTTCCATCCAGACTCTCCATGGCGCAAACCGTAAGACACGCAACACCTCATTTAAATACTGCGGTTTGCACCTGTTATCAATTGCGCACGCAATCTTAGTTGATCACCCGCAAAACACACAACAACAGCACGCGCAAACTTTTTCAGTGCACACGCAATTTAGTACTCTTTATTTAGATCTTAGTAAATCAGGCCCATATAGTATAGTACACTAAACTTCTGTTGCTGTCCTCAGTCATCTTTACTATTGTATCTTTTTTGTTCCTGTTTGTTTGTTTGTTTTTTGTTATCTGGCTATATGAGCACTGAATGCTGAACTATGTATTTATACTGTGAACTCTATATGTCTGGTATTTGGGGGGGGTGGGGGGGGTCGATGGGTTTTTTTTTTGTTTTCTTCGTGTGTGTTCTGTTGGACTTATGTTAAACTGTAAACTATAACGTGTAAAACTAAATAAAAATACCTTGATCAAAAAAAGAGATGTTCAAAGGTCATATGTGAAAGACATTTATGACGTATGAACTGGTGTTACAGTTTTGCACCACCCACTTCTGAGGCACAACACCACCACAGCATGATGGGAAGTAAAGTGGAGATAAAGATGGAAAAGCTGGACATGTCTCCTCTTGTCTGGGTCTCTAACGTCACATTTCTTCGTGGATCTGAGCAGCTCGGTTGGAGACGTTTTCTTCAGACTCAAAGGCCTTTCAGAGGGACGCTGTAAGCGCTGCCCCGCGGTAAACATTTTTAACTTCAGTGGAGGGATGGCACGGACTCTTTGCACTGCATTGAGCTCTTGTGCTGTGCATCACATGCTGCATCTCACCTGAAAGGCTCTTTAAGAGTGTCTGGTTCCTCGTTTTAAGGTTCGGATAATATCCTGCTCCCCCTTAAAACTTGAAAACATCACTGGCTGCATATCGAATGTGCTCCGCCCCACTTCAAAGCTTTGGTTCTTTGTTCAGTTTGACCGCCCCTTGTATGAAATTCCCGCCCTCCTATGCTATCACTGAGGTAGTGTGTTTCCCCAGGGTGCCTGTGATTATTTCAGCAGCTTAATGCAACATTTCTCTCCATGACTTGTAACAGCAAGACTTCAATAACAAAGTGTGTCATCTACGTCCCTGTCGCTGTCCAAGCAGGCCGGTGCTGAAGTCCATGTGATCTCCACAGCTAGTACGAACCACAGATCAACTTTGTGGCTTGCTGTTTTTCCATGTCGGAAATTAAAAAAAGTCCATCAGATGGTTCATTTTGTCACTGTTATGTGACTTGCAATAGCAGTTCTTCAAATGTTAGTGTCGTCCTGGTATAACAAACTAATAACAATGAACGCCTGGTCCCACTGGAACCTCCAAAGATTCACTTTCTTGTTCTCTATTTGATTCATTAAAGAAAACAATCACCACGGACTGGCAAGCAGCTGAAATCTTGTATTCAGAAAGGATGAAATAAGCCATTTAAACAATTGATCTTGTAATGTTTAGATTATCTCTAATTCGCTGTGGAACGTAGTGGGAATTGACAAATAAAAAGTGCTTGAAAATGATGAAAAACAACCCGTAAAATGACTGAAAAGACATGCCAGCTTTGACTGCCATTGAAAGGATAGAAAGTCTGGCGTCTGCAATTCTTTCTGAAGTAAATTATACATTGACATCTTCAGCGGGAGCCTGACTTCTAAAACCATGTGAAATACTGACAGCTACTGTTGTTATGTTAGACAGAACCCCACTCACTCATGCAGACAACATTCTCATAATGACAGCGGTAACAAAAGAAGATGCTCACGGTGAACTTGGAGAGGATGTACGCTCCCGCTCCCACACCCACGCCAATTACGGTACGGAAGCTGAAAGAGGGAGACAGCTAGTTAACATGAGCTGTATTTACCCTTATTTCTGCAAAACAATTACAAAAATATCACCCAAATGCTGCTGATCTATCCGTTGTGGATGCAAGGCGACAGAAATAAAGAGTCAGATGAGACACTGTTGACTTACTTGAAAAACTGAAGCACAGCTGGGATCATCTCTGCTATGGTCTCCATGGAGGGGTACTGGTAACTACAACAACAAACACAAACTAATGAAGCGCCTCAACATGACAAACAACGTCTCCACAATGTAATTATCTTCCAATTGCTTTTCTGACCTGATGCTTCCGCACAAACTATTCATAGCAACCGGACGGCGCACGGGGATGGCTGATTTTCAAGATTTGACTTATTCTTATTCTTATTATTGACTTATTGGATATATATATATATCAAACGTCACTGGAAATGCAATCCCATGTTCTCCCAGGGTGCTCCTGATTAATGTTGACTCTCAGTTAAATTTACAATACAAAGAAAAAGGATTAACAGCCGCTAAAAAAATGCTTGCTCTTCGATGGAAACCACCACACGATCTACCAACATGTCACTGGTTTAATCTGTTTATGGACATTCTACGTAGGAATGGGTGATATTTTACCGTTCACGATATACCGTCAAAAAAATTCCCCACGGTAAGAATTTGTCATGTCACGGTAAAAACGATAAATTCCCGTTGGTGACGTTTTTGTGTAAAACTGATTTATGGTTCTGTGTTAAATCCACGCACAACGTACGTGAAGGAAGGAAGGAAGGAAGGAAGGAAGGAAGGAAGGAAGGAAGGAAGGAAGGAAGGAAGGAAGGAAGGAAGGAAGGAAGGAAGGAAGGAAGGAAGGAAGGAAGGAAGGAAGAAAACAAGGAAAGAAGGAAGGGAGAAAAGAGGAAGGGAAGAAGGAAGGAGAGAGCAGGAGGAAGGAAGGAAGGAAGGAAGGAAGGAAGGAAGGAAGGAAGGAAGGAAGGAAGGAAGGAAGGAAGGAAGGAAGGAAGGAAGGAAGGAAGGGAGAAAAGAGGAAGGGAAGAAGGAAGGAGAGAGCAGGAGGAAGGGAAGAAGGAAGGAGAGAGGAGGAGGAAGGAAGGAAGGAAGGAAGGAAGGAAGGAAGGAAGGAAGGAAGGAAGGAAGGAAGGAAGGAAGGAAGGAAAGGGAGAAGGAAGGGAGAAAAGAGGAAGGGAAGAAGGAAGAGAGAGCAGGAGGAAGGAAGAGAAAAAGGAAGGAAGGAAATAAGGAAGGAAGGAAGGAAGGAAGGAAGGAAGGAAGGAAGGAAGGAAGGAAGGAAGGAAGGAAGGAAGGAAGGAAGGAAGGAAGGAAGGAAAGGGGAGAAGGAAGGGAGAAAAGAGGAAGGGAAGAAGGAAGGAGAGAGCAGGAGGAAGGAAGAGAAAAAGGAAGGAAGGAAATAAGGAGAAGGAAGGAAGGAAGGAAGGAAAGAAGAGAAGAAAGAAAGAAAGAAAGAAAGAAAGAAAGAAAGAAAGAAAGAAAGAAAGAAAGAAAGAAAGAAAGAAAGAAAGAAAGAAAGAAAGAAAGAAAGAAAGAAAGAAAGAAAGAAGAAAGAAGAAGAAAGAAAGAAAGAGAAGAAAGAAAGAACGAATGATAAATTCCCATTGGTGTAGTTTAGTAGCATTTAGTATCTTTTAGAGCAGTGTTTTGGCTCCAAAGACTGAATTTGGTGATAGATTTATAGTAACAAAGGTGGAGTTGAATTGGTATTTTTTTATCATCATTTTTATCGTTATCGGGATAAATGCCAGAAATTATCGTGATACATTTTTTAGTCCATACCGCCCATCCCTAATTCTACGTATTGGAACTTTCAGTGGGAAGAATTCATGGTGCAGGACCCAGGACATTAAAAATATGGACACATGCCATTGAAAAACTGAAAGAACTGAATATTGACTGACCTTTTTTTTTTTTTTTGCTTTCTTGTCTTGCTCGTTTTTGCTATACAATTGCATTCATAATTGTTCGACTTAATTGTATGC